>NW_007737045.1:0-49742 GCF_000696425.1 Galeopterus variegatus
ATGCTAGAAGGACAACCATGGTGCTCACATTTCCCAGGGATCAGAAGCCACCTGGCCAAGGTGAGAGGCAGAGGCAGCTTCAGAACCTGAGTCTGAGGGGGAGGGTGAGCCGGTGAGGCTGTGAGAGGCAGAGGGGAGTGATGCTAGAAGGACAACCATGGTGCTCACATTTCCCAGGGATCAGAAGCCACCTGGCCAAGGCGAGAGGCAGAGGCAGCTTCAGAACCTGAGTCTGAGGGGGAGGGTGAGCCGGTGAGGCTGTGAGAGGCAGAGGGGAGTGAGAGGTGGTGTGTGTTAGTCCCCCTGGGACACCTCCTGCCTCAGTCAACTCTCCTTCTTTGGAGGGAGATGGTGACAGTGGAGTTGACCAGACTGGAGACTATGGGACCCATCAATCCAGGCTGGTGCCACCACCCTCACCCCCCTAGGAGATGAGAATGGATTCTGCTCCCTGGGATGACCAACTCCTCCTCTCCCCGCTGATGTCCACCCCCTGCCCTGGTTGACAGACACAGACGCCACCCTCTCAAGCTCCTCGGCCAAGACAGACCTCCAGGTCCCTGCAGCTCTTAGTTCTGACTTGAAATGCACTTAGCCTGCTGTGCTCCTTGCAGACTTGGGGGGTGTTGGGTCTGGGGTGCTGCAGAAACTGTGTATGTGGGGAAACTGAGGCCCGAGAACAGGTGCTTCGTCTCTTTCCACAGAGCTGGGCCCCAGATCCTTTTTCTCAGGCCTAATCTTTCTGCTCCATCACATAGAGATGCTCTCTTCCATTAACTTCCCCAAACTGGGCACCCTGCCCCAGCTCTCCCCAAGCCTCCCCTGGCTTCCTTTGCCCTCAGGTGTGGCAGTCAGCCGACCTCCGGGCCTCTGCTCTCCCCACCTCATGCTTTGATCACGCTGACCTCTAGAAGGCTAATAGTCATGATCTGTAATGTTTGTTAAGAACATGGACAGCTCCAGGCGCCGAGCTGAGGACTTTACACACATCCTCTCATTCACTTATTCGACATATTCATGATATTTTCCATGTGCCACATGCTGTGCCAGATGCTTGGGAGAGAATCATGAACAGAAACTCAGTTCTTAACCTCATATAGCTTTTGGTTTAACTGGAAAAAACAGACATCAGCCAAAATAGAAATAAAATGACAAGAAATCCCAGCTTTCAGTTCCAGGCCTGTGTAGAGGCTTATGAGCTGAGCTATGATGTGATCTGTTATCTTATTCAAAAAATATCACTGATTCATTCCGCTTTCTTCCTCTATTCATTAGGCACTTGCTCTTCCTTCCCAAAGGCTCTGGGTCAGAAGACAAAGAAGGGTTTATTGAGCGCCTCGCTGTTACCTCACTTTGTCCCTGCAGCGGTGCTGCAGGGCAGACATTACTATCTCTACTTGGCAGTCAAGGGAACAGAGGCTCACGGCTCAGGGCTGAGGTCACACAGTTCTGCCCTGGGTCTCTTGGGCATCCAGTGAGGGTCTAACAGACAGTGGCATCTTTCATTTGTCTCTGTCTTCCCAGGAAGGGGCTCCCACTCTGCTCAGGGGACTGCATTGTTATTACTTTAATGACAATAATAACGACAGTGGCAGCAGAAGCAGCCTCAGTTACCCTTCCTTGCCAAGCCTACCATGTGACTGTCAGTGTGCAAAGCACTTTACTTATTTGATGTCATTTAACCCCTTGCACAGATGGGTAAGGCAGGTATTGGCTCCATTTCACAGACAAGGTAATAGGAGAATAAGGGACTGGCACAGGACAGGACTTGAATGCAGATCTGCCAGGTCCTTGACCAAAAGGGTGTGTCATTCATTCAAAGAGAGGAGGGATGGCCATTTCTGCAACATGAGAAGAGAAGCCAAGAAGCAGGGGAAGAATGAAACAGATGCACAGAGAGAAGCTGAGATGAGAGACCATGCACCCCTGAGAGAGGGGTGGGCAGGGCAGCTATCTGGGGTCCAGGTGGGGAGTCCAGCTCCTGGTTCTGGGTCTCGGTCAGGCCCAGATACCCCTAAGCCCCCAGAGACAACTTTGGACCCTGGTTCTCCCTCCCCCACAATTCTTCTTTGTTTAAATTACAACACTGAGGTGGTGGGGGGCCGAGGACCTCAACCATTTCCCCTGAACAGCCCAGCGACAACCACTGAACTGCTGCCGGAACCCCCCTGGTCTCCCCTGCTGGAATGAGGAGGGGTGCCATGGACTTCAACCAGGCCCCCCTCCTTCCTACTCCTCCCACACTATTTCCTTCCTCCTTTTCCTCTCCCCCTTCCCCCAACTGCTCCGCAACATCTTAGAATGTAAAAAAAAAAAGTAATAAATAAATAAATCAGTAAATACATACATACATAAATAAATCAGCACTGTTTTTCTGTTATTTGCAAAGAGCCCTGACTCAGATGCCAAAGAAACCTACTTATTAAACAAAATAAAACAAAAAACAACAACAAAAAACTGCTTAAAAAAAGCACAATAAATCCAATAAGTGTTTCTTGCTCAGAGAGGCCTCATCAAATAAGAGGAATGAAGCTTTTGCAAACCTATATGGAAATTAAACCTGCAATCTGGGCACATACTTGTTTGACAAGTGATAATTAACTGCTGACAATATAATTTCAGTTTGGATGCAAATGTGTTTTTCATTAAAAAAAGTAATCAAAGAGATGCTTGCAGCTGGGAGTCCAGCCTCTAGCAGTGGGAGCTCAGCTCCTCTGCTGAAAGGTTTTTAGGGATGGTACTGCGTGTCTACTGTCCCTGGCCAGTGGAGCATGGACTCCAAAAGTGACACCAGGAGCAGGTCTCCAGGGCAGCTTGCAAAGACAGCTCAGTCAACCCCTCTCTCACTACCCACTGCCCACCCTTGTCCTCTGTGCACCTCTGACCTCACATGTGCCCAGCACTGGCCAGCAATGGGCTTGGTGCTACTCCAGCTTCAGGGAGGGACAGAACAGTCACATCTCTGAAGCCTCTACCATGCCTGTGGTCCTGTAGCTGTCATGTTTGATCCTCCTATTTTACAGAGAAGGCACCTGAGGCACAAAGACCTGTCCCTTTTTCAGGCCAGGAAGCTGGTGAGAGGTCAGACAGAGAACTGAACTCTCTCCTGCTTGACTCCCAAGTCTATGCCATGTACGCTGCTCACCTCCCTTTCTTTAGTCAACTCAACTCCACTGTGCCTCAGTTTCCTCTTCTGTAAAATGGGGATAATAATGGCACTTCTTGACCTTGTCATGAGGATTGAATAAGTTAATATACAGAGTGGTGCCTGGCACAGAGAAATTACTCAATAAATGTTAATTATAACACTGATTATTACTTAATTCAGATAATAAATAATATTATTGTGCCTTCTGTGAGATCAGCTATCCTCGTGATCATTTGAGTCTGCTCTGGGCTTTGTCTAGATCTTCTGCATCCATTTGAAAGGAAGAACCATACAGAATCCTGTGCTCTCATGAGCAGGAATAATGCCAAGCACAGAGCGAGGGTTTGCTTTCTGGCCTCTGATGTTGGACTCCTCTGAACACAGACATCTCAGTTCCTTGGTAGCTGTTGCCACAAAAGCTCTACTTGTCTCATCCAAGCTCAGCTTGTGGCAGGCTATGATCAGTGGGATCGTTTTTCTCCACATTTTTACCCAACTCAAACATCACCTTCTTAATTACAGCCTGAACCTGATGTACTGGACCTGACTCTCATGCACTTATGGAGCCCCTACTATGTGCCTGGCTTGGTATATCTGGATGCCTGTGATCCCAGTTAATCCTCACAGCAATCCTGTAAGGTGATGGGCGTTATCTCCATTTTACTGATGAAGAGACCGAGTCTCAGAGAGGAGAAATGACTAGCTCAAAGCCACATAGCTAATAAATGCCAGAACCTGGGCTATTGACACACCACCAAGCTGCCTTCTTTCCACTTTAGCTTGTGTCAGTTCTTTTAGTTCCACTCCTAAAGGCAGCAGGATTTGATGCCCATAAATTCACACTTGTATCTGTCACTGATCCAGGGCTCAAACACAAAAGTTCATGTCTCTGATCACACTTACCCAGGCACACACAGGCTCAGGAACAAACCCTCAAAGACATCCGTGCGGACACTTGCATATTCCCAAGGATGTTAATGAGCACATCTACTGCACTCCAAATCTGTGTCCACACCCCAGCCCTGTGTGCTGAGACCTGACCCGTATACACAACTGCCTCCTGGACACCTGCTCCTGGATGACCCACGCGACCTCAGACTCATGGAGTCCACATGTACCCAGGGTGAGTGGGGCAGGGGAAAGACACAGCTTTGAGACTGGGTTCTGGTTTATGCTCCTGAAAATGTTCCCTCTACAAATCCTAAAAATATTTAAAAAAAAATATAGCAAAAGGGAAAGGGAGCTTTCCAGGGGATGGCAAGGACCTGACAAGCTGAGTGGGAGGCACGTATGTGAACTGCAGCAGCTGCCACGTTGCAGGCCGTGTTAGCAAGGTTGACGCTCTGGGTTCCCTGTGAAGGGCTTGAGTTTAATGCCTTCCAGAGATAGGAGATGATGTCTTGGGTGCAATGCAGTGAGTTGCATAAAGCAGGGACCTTTAAAGGACTGAACCTCAGTGATAGAGTATACAAGAAAAATAATTCATTCCAAAGAACTGGGAAACAACAGGGGAGCTTGTCAGTTTCCTCTTGGCCTCTGAGAGGAAAGAGAACCTTCCTGCTTTGTTGTGACTGCAGGTTTCTTCTGGGTTGGTGGCTTTAATTTATATTGCAGATATTGTTTGTGAGCTCCCAAACTAAGCAACTAACCTCTAATTGGCCCCAGTGTGGTGAAACTTCTAGGGCATCTGTCAGAAGCCAATCTAGAAACATTCAAGTGGGGTACACCTTCCACTCAGGCTGCACTGGATTCTCACAGACAAAGCCCCACTGAACACAAAACCCCAAATTACAAAGCAAATGAGAAAACAGCTTGCCACAAGCGAGAGTTAGTAGCCATGAAAACCAGAAACGTAAAAACCTGTAGAGGAACCCTAATGTAAAATTGAGTTAATAGTAATTGGTCAATATTGGTTCATAAGTGTAACAAATGTACCACACTAATGTAACATGTTAATAAAAGGAGAAACTCCGTGTGTGTGTGTGTGTGTGTGTGTGTGTGTGTGTGTAGTGTGGGGATTATCTATACTTTCTGATCAATTTCTCTAAACCTAAAACAGCTATAAAAATAATGCCTATTATTTAGGAACCCCCCCCATACAACTTAAAATAATGGAGCAATTCTGATAGAAAATATAAATATATTATAGTGATTAAAAGCATAAAATATTAAAATTACAGGAATAAAATAAGATACCATAGAAAAAGGCAGATTAGAAAAAATAGAAAGTCTAAAAATAAAATTTATAATCATTGAAATTAAGAAAATTCCTCAAAAGTCAGACAAATAATAGTTTAGGCAGAACTGGGGAAAGAATCACTTACTGTAATATCCAGCCAGAGACTTACAATGTGGGCATTTTTCTGTATGTATGTATCTTAGTCTGTTTTTTGTTGCTTATAACAGAATACCTGAAACTGGGTAATTTATAAAGCAAATTAAAAAAAATTTCTTACATTTTTGGAGGCTGGGGGGGGCACAAGCTCAAAGGGGGCACTTCTGGGGAGGGGTTTCTTACTGGTGGGGACTCTCTGCAGAGTCCTGTGCTGGTGCAGGGCATCACATGGCAAGAAGGCAAGAATGTGCTAATGCGCTCTCTTCCTCTCCTTAAAAAGCCACTAGTGCCACTCCCATGATAACCCATTCATCCATTAACTCATTAATCCATTAATAAAAACTGAATTAATCCATACAATCACCTCCTATAGGTCCCACCTCTCAATACTGTCACACTGGGGACTGAGTTTCAGCATGAGCTTTGGAGAGGACATTCAAATCATAGCAGTATGTTATGCATCAATAACAAGTTTTTATTAAAAAAGGCAACAAGAGAAAGACCTGCTTACCTGCTAAGGAAAGACAACTAGACTGACGGCAGACTTCTCGGCAGCAACAACACAGACCAGAAAACAATGGAATAATAGATTCAGTGTCAAGAGAAAAAACTATCAAAATAGAATTGTAGAGTCAGCTAAAGTGTTATTTAAAACTGAGGGAGAAAGAAAAATATTTTCAGACAAAGTCTGAGAGATTTTATCACTCGCAGGTTCTTGAGAGAACAGATAAATGACATACTTCATCACCAGGACACTGCCCAGAGAAGAAAGGGGTGGATCAAAGATATAACGCTGAGCAGAGAAATTGGTGAACTTGCATTGATTACGTAGCACAGGAGCAGTCACAGCAATAATAGTGATGTAACTAATTTGGGGTATAAAGAAGGAAGTAATCATTAATACTAGGATGGGAGGGGTGATGAGAATTAATCTGTGTTAAGATCTGTGTATTGTTCAGAGGGAGGGGAAATATACTGATTTACTTTGTACTTGTTAAATCAAGTGTGCTTATTAAAATGTAAAAGTTAACCAACAAAGAAAAGAAATAGAATGTATAATTTCCAAACCAGTAAAGAAAAAAAGGAATAAAAACTCAATCAAGGGCTGAGCCCGTGGCGCACTCGGGAGAGTGCGGTGTAAGAGGCCCCAAGGTAACTCTTGTCCACACTACCTGGGGGTTACATAGGGGCCACCTCCAGGTCTCTGGTCACTCTGAGCACAGAGTGAAGGATTACCAGTGTTCAGATGAGGGATTAGCTGGCCATGCAGAACCCACTCCAGGATGAAATCCACACTCCTTAGCATGGGCATTGGACGTTTATGACTGCCCTGGACTCCCTCTTCCACCTTGTCTTCCTGTCCCCTTAATGCACAATCACACACGCCAGCTAGACCTATCTGTGCCTGAGGTCTTCTAAACACCCCAAGCTCTCAACCAGCTCCCCACTTTCTCACAAACGCCGCCCTTTTCCCAGAGTGCCTTGCTTCCCCTCCTGCTTACCAGTGAGCTCTCCATCCCAGTCCCCTGTGACTTGGCTCTTGTGTCCTCTGACCCTCTGGACTTAGAGGTCTCACTTTGCGTCTTTGCAGTATCTTGTGTTTACCTCATTAGGGCATCCCTCATGTTGGGTGGTGTTTGTTTACAGATTCCCTTTTTCAGCAGTGGACTGCTTGAGGGCACCTAATGGGCACTGAACACATATTTGCTGAAAGATTGAGCGCAAGTGTGGCAACTCAGTCACACTGTGCTTCCTCTATTAGTGAGAGGAATGGGACTTGACACACATGGAGTGTCCATCTCAGCCTCTCTGTTCCCAGAACCCAGCCCAGGCCTGTCACAGGAAAGATGTTCAATGAGTGTTTGCTGAATGAATTAACACATGTGTGCAAAGCCACCGATTCCAGACCAGGTTTAGCTAGTAATTGTCCAATCAGAGTCACTGAGCAATCCTTTGAACATATTCCAAGTTTTTTCAAACTTAGGCTGGCGTTATCCACTCTTCACGCCACCCCCACAGCCAATTCCATCATGTCCCACTGGGAGAGTCTGACTGTCACTGGATCGAAGGGGTGGGCACTAAGTACGGAGATGAGGCCAGTCAGCGGGGGTCAAACTCAGAGAAAGGGCTCATTATCTGCAGGCAGTATGTATGCAGGATTCCCAGTCTTAGAGACAGAGAAGACAGTTTAGAATGAGCAGAAATAATTCAGAAATCAGACTTCTGGAAGTAGGAAGAAATTCTAGAATGACAGACTCAAGTGTCATGTGATAGGACAGCAGGGACATTGTCAGTCAAGTCAGTTGTTGAGGGACCTGGATTCTCCCCCAGCTCCTCCAGGTGCTTCCTGGGGGACTTAGGCAAGTCTCTGTCTCCTGCTGTCCCTGGGGGGGGGGGTCAAACCTACATGCTGACCTCTTGTCAATGTGGCTTGTGTCAGGGTCAGTGTAGAGACCCTCCTGAACTTCACTCAGAGCAGAGCCCCTTGGCCGTCATTCAGAGCCTGTTGATTCTCACTTTAGACACAATCATACCAGCTTGTTCCATACTTTTCAGGCCCACCAGACATAGAGGCAGCACATAGCAAGCAGGAGAGGGTTGGGACAGGTGGACACAGATGGAATAAAGGGAAGGAGTGACAGCCTGGAAGAGTGTTGGAAGATGGGGCACCATGACAAGTGACATGAGGACATGTGGTGAGTGGCATCTGCTCATCAAACCATGGTTGTCCTAGAAGGGACTTCAGGCAGCACCCAAAACACATACTACACAATGCAATAATTCATTCCCTCAACCAGTGTTTGCTGAGCACCTACTACATGCCAGGCACTGTGCTGGGTGCTGAGAATGCATGGAGGAGGGAATCTTGGCCTCCCGCCCCACCCAGTCCAGGCTGGGGGTGGAGAACACATGTCAAGAGAAGATCCTGTTGTTACGCTGTGAAAAGGTATGTGCCCCATGCTATGGGGACACAGGGTGTGAGCAGTAAGGAACTCTGACTAGAGCAGGAATCCCCCAGGGAGGTTGGGAATTAGGGGGACCATCTTCATCTTATAGGGAAGGAGACCGAGGCCCAAATGGGTGAATGTCTCAATCTGTCTTCTGTTGCTTGTAACAGAATACCTAAAACCAGGTCATTTATTTATTTATTTATTTTTAATTTAATGTTTAGATAAAAAAGTATTTTCTCAACATATACAAACAAAAGAAAGCATCACAAATTGAATTTAAAGTCAATTGATATGGAACAAATTTAACACACAAAAATTAACTTCCTTAATGCATAAAGAACTCTTAAAAATGAATTAGAAAAATCTTAACAGAAATTTGGTGAAGGACATGAACAGACAAGACACACATCCCAAAGACACACATGCAGCTAATAAATACATTCTAAGATGTTCCTGAGGGTGGGGCAATGACCCATGGCCCCTGCCTCAGGACTGCGGGCGTGCTCCATTGCTTGCCTGATTGCCTGGGTCATTTATAAAGAAACAAAATTTATTTCTTACAGTTCTGGAGGCTGGGAAGTCCAAGGTCAAGGGGGTGCTTTGGTGAGGCTCTGCTTGCTGATGGGGATTCCATTCAGGGCATCACACAGTGAGGGGACAAGAGTACACTAGCTCAGGTCTCCCTCTTCTTGTAAAGCTACAGCCTCAAAAAGTTCATTTGGGGCTTCTGGGAGCCACCAGCCTTGGCCAATCAGAAAATATGAGTGAGCAGGCCAAGAAATGGTGGCCACATTCTCAAGCCAGGACCTGAGTGGGGGAGATAGCTGCAGTGCCAGGACAGAGTGATGTCACTAAGATGGTGGACTAGATAATCCCTGGCATCTCTCCCCATCACAAGCAATCAACCAACAAAATTAAGAAACAAAATGCCATCATGAAACCACTGGACCTCACGGGAAGAGAAGGAGAGACCACTGAGTATCAAAGAGGTAGAAGGCCAAGATGAGCAGGAGGAGGGAGTACTCCAATCAGATCCAAGCCCATCTGCTCCCCAGGCTGGTGTGGCACAGTGCACTGGGCAGCTATCTGGAAATGGCAAAGTTGCCACAGCGACTTTTACATGAAACTACTTAGACGACTAGCAAAGAAAAAAAAAAAATCACTTGGGAGCATCCCATTTCCCAGGCCAGTGTAGCTCTCCACAAGGTTTCCCTGCATACACATCAGAGCGACAGGCTGCAGCCAATGGGAAGAAGAAATCACTTTGGAGATCCCCATCTGCCTCCTCCAGGACCAGCATCGCATGTGCACTGAGAGGCCACTGGACCTACTGTCTTAGGGGTGAGAGGAGAGAGTATGAGATGGGCATCTGATTAGGTCTGTGAATCTTCATGGGAGATTCATGTGTGGTCTGAGCTAACACACATTCTTCTCAGCAGCACATGAAACATTCTCTGGAATAGACCATGTATTAGGTCAAAAAACAAGTCTCCACAAATTAAAAATAATTGAAATCATATCAACTATCTTGTCTGATCACAATGGAATAAAACTAGAAATCAGTAACAGAAGGGACATTAGAAACTTACAAAGACATGGAACTTAAACAACAAGCTCCTAAACAACAAATGGGTCAAAGAAGAAATTGAAAAGGAAATTAAAATTTTTTTAGAGAAAAATTAAAATGAAAATAAAATCACAGCATATCAGAACCTATGGGATACAGCAAAAGCAGTTCTCAGAGGGACATTTATAGCAGTAAATTCCTGCATCAAAAAAGTAGAAAGACTTCAAATAAGCAACCTAATATTACACATCAAGGAATTAGATAAAAAAGAACAAATAAACTCTAAATTACTAGAAGGAGAGAAATAAAAAAGATAAGAGCAGAAATAAATGAATTAGAGATTAAAAAAATACAAAAGATCGGTGAAGCAAAGAGTTCATTTTTTGAAAAGATAAGCAAAATAGATAAACCTTTGGCTAGACTAACAAAGAAAAAAGAGAGAAAACTCAAATAAATAAAATCAGAAATGAAAAAGGAGACATTACAACTGATACCACAGAAATACAAAGGACCATAAGAGAAAATGGCTTCCGGTCAAGATGGTGGAGTAGACAGTTCCTAGTGTCACTTTCTCCAACAAATTGACCAATTTGCAAGTATTAAAAAGCAACAACAGGAGGCCTGAGATCTGTGCCAGAACAGGCAGGAGCTGTGTGCCATGGGACCCCAGTCCAGGCCAGTGCCCAATGCCCAGAGAGGACTGAGAGCCATGGGGCCCACACAATAAGATGGAAAGACATCACATGCTCTTGGATTGGAAGAATTAACATTGTGAAAATGTCCATATTACCCAAAGTGATCTACAGATTCAATGCAATCCCCATCAAAATTCCAATGATTTTTCTCAGAAATGGAAAAAACTATCCAGACATTTCTATGGAATAACAAAAGACCATGCATAGTCAAAGAAATCCTGAGCAAAAAAAAAATAAAGCTGGAGGCATAACACTACCTGAATTTAAACTATATTACAAAGCTATAATAACCAGAACAGCATGGTATTGGCATAAAAACAGACACAAAAATCAATGGAATAGAACAGAGAACCCAGAAATCAACCCATACACCTACAGCCATCTGATCTTTGACAAAGGCACCAAGTCTACACACTGGGGAAGAGACTGCCTCTTCAGCAAATGGTACTGGGAAAACAGGATCTTCGTATGCAGGAGAATGAAATTAGACTTGTACCTCTCACCATGTACCAAAACCAACTCAAAATGGATTAAAGAATTAAATATACATCCTGAAACAATAAAACTCCTTAGAGAAAACATAGGGGAAACACTTCAGGAAGTAGGACTGGGTACAGACTTCATGAATAGGACCCTAAAGGCACAGGCAACCAAAGGAAAAATAAGCAAATGGGATTATATCAAACTAAAAAACTTCTGTATCATAAAGGAAACAATCAACAGAGTGAAAAGACAACCAACAGAATGGGAGAAAATATTTGCAAAATATACATCTGACAAAGGATTAATATCCAGAATATACAAGGAACTCAAACGACTTTACAGCAACAAAACAAATAACACAATTAAAAATGGGCAAAGTAGCTGAATAGGCATTTCTTGAAGGAAGATATACAAATGGCCAACAAACACATGAAAAAATGCTCAGCATCACTCAGCATCTGGGAAATGCAAATCAAGACCACTTTGAGATACCATCTCACTCCAGTCAGGATGGCTAGTATCCAAAAAACTGAGAATGATAAGTGTTGGAGAGGTTGTGGAGAAAAAGGAACTCTCATACACTGTTGGTGGGACTGCAAAATGGTGCAGCCTTTATGGAAAATGGTTTGGAGGTTCCTCAAACAATTATAGATAGATCTACCATATGGCCCAGCTATTCCACTGCTGGGAATATGCCCAGAGGAATGGAAATTATCATGCCAAAGGGATACCTGTACTCCTATGTTTATTGTGGCTCTATTTACATTAGCCAAGAGTTAGAACCAGCCCAAATGTCCATCATCTGATGAGTGGATAAGGAAACTGTGGTATATCTACACAATGGAATACTACTCTGCTATAAAAAAGAATGAAATACTACCATTGGCAACAACGTGGATGGACTTAGAGAAAATTATATTAAGTGAAACAAGTGAGGCACTGAAAGAGAAGTACCGCATGTTTTCACTTATTTGTGGGAGTTAAAATAAATAAATTAACACAAACCAATAAAGGGTGTTGGGGGGGGGAAGAAGACACAACAATCACAACAATTCCTTGAACTCGTTAAGACAAGTGAACAGATATGATGTGGGGGGGAGGGGAGAGAGGTAGGAAGGGAGAGGAATGGGTAAAGGGTCATGAAAATCAACTACAGTGTATATTGAGAAGTTAAAAGAAAAAAAATAAAAAAAGAAAAAAGAAAAAGAAATAAATAAACCAACAAACAAAACAAAAACAAAGGGTCATAAGAGACTGTTATGAATAACAATATGCTAACAAAGTGGAAAGCCTAGAAGAATTGGATAAATTCTCAGACACATACAGCTAACCAAGGTTGGATCATGAAGAATTAGAAACTTAAACAGACTAAAAATGAGTAATGAGATTGAAGCAGTAATCAAAAGCCTTCCAACAACAACAAAACCCTCCAAGACCATATGGCTTCACTACCAAATTCTATCAAACATTTAAAGAAGAACTAATGCCAATTCTTCTCAAATTCTTCTGAAAAATTGTGGAAAAGGGAATACTTCCAAACACATTCTATAAGGCCAGCATTACCCTCATACCAAACTTGGAAAAAGATACAATGAAAAAGGAAAACTACAGGTGAATATCCCTAATGAACATAGATGTGAAAATCTTTAACGAAATACTAGTGAACTGAATCCAACAACACATTACAAAGATCACTCACCATGATCATCTGGGATTCATTCCAGGAATGCAAGGATGGTTCAACATGTACAAATCAGTAAATGTGATCCATCACATCAACAAAATGAAGGGAAAAAACCATAGGATCATTTCAGTAGATGCAGAAAAAGCATTTGATAAAATCTGACACTGCTTCACAGTAAAAATGCTCAACAAATTACATATAGAAAGAATGTACCTCAACACAATAAAGACCATATACAGCAATCCAACAGCTAATATCATACCAAACAGACAAAAGTTGGAGGCTTTTTCTCTAAGACCTGGAACAAGACAAGAAGCCAACTTTCCCCACTCTTATTCAACATAGTACTGGAAGTTCTAGCCAGCACAATAAGAAAAGAGAAATAAATAAAAGGCATCCAGATTGGAAATGAGGAAGTCAAACTATCCCATTTTGAAGATGATGTGATCATATACTAGAAAACTCTAAAGACTCTGACAAAAAATTACTAGAATTAATAAATGAGTTCAGTATATTGGCAGGATACAAAATGAACATACAAAAATCAATAGTGTTTCTATATGCCAACAACAAAATATTTGAAGAAGAAATCAAGAAAGTAATCCTATTCACAATAGCTATGAAAGAGAGAGAGAGAGAGAGAGAGAGAGAGAGAGAGAGAAAGAGAGAGAGATACCTAGGAGTAAATTTAACTAAGGATGTGAAAGATCTCTACAATAAAGCTATAAACCCCTGGCAAAAGAAACAGAAGAAGACAAATAAATGGAAAGATATTCCACATTCATAGGCTGGGAAAATTAATATCATCAAAATGTCCTTATTACCCAAAGCAATCTATAGATTCAATGCAGTTCCTATGAAAATACCAATGACATTCTTCACAGAAATAGAAAATACAACCTTAAAATTTGTACGGAACCACAAAAAACCTCACATATCCAAAGCAACGTGAACAAAAAGAACAAAGCTAGAGGCAAAACATTACCTGACTTGAAAATATACCATAAAGCTTTAGTAACCAAAACAGCATGGTACTGGCATAAAACAGACAAATTGATCAACAGAACAGAATAGAGAGCCCAGAAATAAACCTGCACATTTACAGCCAACTGATCTTCGACAAAGGTGCTGAGAACATACACTGGGGAAAGGACAGCCTCTTCAACAAATGGTGTTGGGGAAACGGGATATCCATGAGTAGAATAATGAAACTAGACCCCTATGTCTCACCATACACAAAAATCAAAGTCAAAATGGATTAAAGACCTAAATTTAAGACTCAAAAAGTACTAGAAAAAATATAGGGGAAACTGTACATAAAATTGGGGTGGGCAGTGCTTTTTTGACTAAGACTACAAAGGTACAGGCAAGTAAAGCAAAAATAAATAAGTGGGACTACATCAAACTAAAAAGCTTCTGCATGGCAAAGGAAACAATCAACAGAGTGAAGAGACAACCTATAGAACGGGAGAAAGTGTTTGCAAACTACACCTCTGACAAGGGGCTAATATCCAGAATATATAAGTAACTTTAACAACCCAACAGCAAAAAAAATGAATAACACAATTAAAAAATGAACAAAGAACCTCAACAGACATTTCTCAAAAGAAGACATACAGATGGCCAACAGGCACATGAAATAATGCTCAATACCACTAATCATCAGGGAAATGCAAATTAAAACCACTATTATACATCATCTCCCTCCACTTAGAATGGCTATTAACAAAAAGAAAATGACAAATGCTGGTGAGGATGCAGAGAACGGGGAGCTCTTATACATTGTTGATGGGATCGTAAATGAGTACAGCCATTGTGGAAAATAGTATGCAGGTTCCTCAAAAAATTAAAAATAGAGCTACCTATGACCCAGCAATCCCACTACTTGGATATATACCCAGTGGAAATGAAATCAATACATTGAAGAGACACCTGCACTGCCATGTTTATTACAACACTATTCATAACAGCTAAGAGATGGAACCAACCTAAATGCCCATCAGTGAATCAATGAATAAAAAAAACCTGGTGAGTATACACAACGGAATGCTATTTAGCTATATATATATATATTCTGTCATTTGGAGCAACATGGATGGGGCTGGAGACCATCATTTTAAGTGAAGTAAGCCAGACAGACATGATCTCACTCATATGTGGAATCTTCAAAAAAAAAAAAAAAAAAAAAAAAGTGGTTCTCACAGAAGTAGAGTAGAATAATGGTTACCAGAGGCTGGGAAGGGAAGGCGGAGAGGGGAAGTAGTGGTGGATTAATGGGTACAAAGCTACATGTAGGTAGAAAGAATAAGTTCTGGTGTTATAGGCTGACTAGAGCTAATAATATTATGTTGTATATTTCTAAATTGCTAGAAAAGAGAATCACCACAAAGAAAAGATAAATGTTTAGGAGATGGATAGGCTATCTACCCTAAGTGAATAATTGTATAATATATGCATGTATTGAAACAACACAATGTATCCCAGAAATATGTACAATTAAATTTAAAAACAAAATAAAGTCACCAGTTCCAATCCCGTGATAACCCGTTAATCCATTAATCCATGAATGGATTAATATATATTAATTTATGAGGGCTCTGTCCTCCTGACCCAATCACCTCTTGAAGGCCCCAACTTTCAAATACCATAGTCACATTTCCCATCCTCCTCATACTCTTACAAGGGGGATTAAGTTTCAACCTGAGTTTTGAAGGGGTCGAATTTATGAGGGCTCTGTCCTCCTGACCCAATCACCTCTTGAAGGCCCCAACTTTCAAATACTACAGTCACATTTCCCATCCTCCTCATACTCTTACAAGGGGGATTAAGTTTCAACCTCAGTTTTGAAGGGGTCATTCAAACCACAGCGGTGTATGACTTGTTTAATGTCACATGGCAGTGGAAGAGGCCCGAGACCCAGCACCTCCCAGTCCCCAGACCCCAGTTCCATGGCTCCTCACTGTACCATGTGCCCTTGAGTCTCACTGGACGATCATAGCAACAGCTTCAACTTCACCCCTCGTCCCCAGGCCACACAGCAAACCTTCCCATGCCAACATTAATTACACCTCCTGGAGGTTAATTTGTAAAGAGACAGTGAAAGTAGTTATTTTAATAGAGATTATGAACATCATGCTGTGGGTTTGCTACATAATGGATAATTATTTGCCCCAGAACAACAATACAGCCAATTCTATTTAGCTCTTTCCACCAAACACAGTTAATCCTTGGGAGCAGCCAGCTACAGCTGGTATCTGTTTAATGATATTCTTATTAAATTCAAATGGAAGTCACTTTAGAAAACTTCCCTGAGAGGAGTGTGTCCAGTTTGGGAAGACCCCAGTTTCTGGGTTCCCAGTGGATTCCATGGAGTGCGGCAGCACCCGCCCTGTGTCCTTTCATTCCCTGACATCCAGCTGGGCCACTTTCACCACTTATCCATTTACGTGTTTGTTCAATTACTCATTCACCAGTTCATCCTTGTACTTTTACTTCCATTCGTTCATTCACGCATTCATTCACTCATTCATTTACCTCTTCCACCAGTTTTAAAATCCACTTTAAAAATTATTTCCCACACTAATTCGTGTGTGGATTTATTCCTTCTTTCCACTTTTTTCCTCTTCCTTTTGCCTGTACTTTGTTCACACAGTTTTTCCCCTCAGATTTCAATTGCGTATTTGGCCACTCATTTCACCTCTTTTCATTCATTCATTTCTTCTCTAATTGGCTCATTCGTTCACTTACCGATGAATGCATTCTTTCATGCCTGACTTTACTCATTCTGTATTCTTCAGTTCATGCATGGATTTCTTTCTTCATTCATCAAACATGTTTTGTTTGCTCATGTATTAGTTCCTGTTGCTTATAACAAAATATCTGAAATTGGGTAATTTATAAAGAAATAAAATTTATTTCTTACAGGTTTGGAGGCTGGGAAGTCCAAAGTCCAAGGAACACATTTTGGGGGTGGCGACTCTCCACAGCAACTCAGGGTATTGTGTGGCACATGGCCGAGTAAGAGAGAGCTCACCTGCTCACTTGCTGTCCTTATAAAGCCATTGCAGCCATGCCCATTACCACCCATTAAACCATCGACTATTTTGTTCCAGTTTTTAAAATTTTTATTTTAATCCTTCACAAAATGATACTTTTGAAAAGTACAATAAATATAAGCTAACAGAAAAATGAAATAGACAAAAGGACATACAAAATTCAAGCCCACATTTTTTATCATTACCTTAAATGGACATAGAATTAAATTTTAATATATATAATTAGAGCAATCATAATAGAAAAAGAAAAGAGTTACAAAAATTATACAAGTTGTTCATTGAAGTGTGCTTACGGGCAATTAATACATATAAATGCTATTAGATTCTAAATTTTGTCATGCAGCAATCATAACAAAAGAAAAATTTAATTGAAATACAATTCTCCATACGAAACACCTATAACCACACTTAATAAACAGCCTACATATCGGTACTTTAGTTTTTAATGTGACAATTGAGCTTGGCTCTTGATTGCTAATTTGTCTAATCTAGGTTGGGTTGGCAGTGATTCTACTGAGATAATATACATCTAAACTTTCTTTTTCTTTATTTTATTAGTATAAAAACACAGTAAAGAAACCAGTGGAACAAATTAGAGGGGGGTCTTCAAAAAGTTCATGGAAAGATTAATATTATCATTTAATTCTATTTTTCTATGAACTTTTATTTTGTTTTATTTTATTTTTGAGTTTTTAAAATCTAGTTATTAAATTGATTCTACATATTTTTGGGGTTCAGCATTGAGATATGTTGATCAAATTAGCACTACTATCATATATATTATTACAAATTATAATTATTCTTTATGCCCCTGGTCCAATCTCTCCCCATCCACCTCTCACTCCCCGCTCCCCCCTCTGATAACCCTAGATTTCTTCTCTCTTTCTGGAAGAATAATGGTTACTCTGTTGATTTGTTGCCTAGATGTTCCGTACAATGCTGAGAGGTGTGATCAGGTCCCCCAATATTATCATAGAGCAGATGCTTCTTCTGTCACTCTGAAATGGGCTTTGTGGAGAGAGACGTCCTCTTCTTTTCTTTGTCTCTGCTGGTGACTCTCCTTGTGTCAATGCACTCCGGTGTAAACCATCAACTATTACTCTGTGATGGATCAATCCATTCATGAAGGCGCAGTCCTTGGATCCAGTCACCTCTTAAAGACCCTACCTTTTAATTACATAAATGGATTTCCCAACCTCTTCACACTGTTACAATGCGGATTAAGTTTCTAATACATGAAAGTTTGGGGACACATTCAACCCATAGCAGCTTGTAAACTATGTCTGTGGAGTGTCTGATGTGACCCGACATTGTTCATCCCTACAGCATTTTCTGGACATCTCAGAAAATGCTCCAGGTCCATTTTCTTTGTAAAAGTACAACAGGATGACACAGAGGTTCCAATCTTGGGGACTGGGAACACGAGTGAGAGGCAAGTCAGAATGGAGAGGAGATAAACTCGTTTTTGGAAGTATTGTGTTTGAAATACCAGCAGCACACCCAGGAGAAGATGTTGGACATGTGGAAATGCAGATTGATGGGAAAGGCCTGGGGTTGGAGCAGAAGACCTGGGCTTAGTCTCACCTCTGCAAACCTCTCTGAGGACTGAGGCCAGCGAATCCATTTTTCCTGTGGTTTCCATCTCTCGCTGCACCTCTCTATCCTGCTTGCGGTGTAAGCAAGAAATGGCGAAGTCCAAAAGGAAGTGGTTTGGTTGTCTTGACCACCACCCAGCCGATTGTTCCTGGATGTGTTTCATTTTGACATTCGCTTTAGGCTCCTAAAACAGCCAAGTTGAATTTCACTGATTTGCTGAGCTGCTTCAGCTCCCACTGAGCACATATCGTGCCAAGGACACAGCTTTTGTGACAGTGGGGTCAGGCTGGGATGGGTCAATGTGGGTGGGTCTGGAAGAGACAAATGCAAGAGCTGACTCTGAGGTGGTTTATGGCCCCCCATGTCTCCCTGGCATGTGGACCAGGGTCCACCTTCTATGAGTAGGTTTGCCCCGCTCTTGAGGCCCCCGCTCTCTGGGCTGGAGGGATGAGGGCAGTGATTCTCCTGGCAGCGAACTGCCCAGATGTTGGCCCTGAAAACCCTGTCTCACTAGGAGTTTCTGCCTAGACCTAGAGGGAAGAGCGAGAAGCCTCCTTGTGATCTCAGGCCTAAGCAGCTTTCACTAACAGTTTCGCCAGGTGTAAAGCTGAGAGTCTATTTTCCCATTTGGTCCTAACCAGCAAAGGAGCAGGGCTCCCGTGACTGGCCCCTGGAAGAGTGACGCCAGCCCTCTGCAAGTCCACACTCAGCCACTCCCAACCTCAGCCTTCGGGGCCACTTCGGAAAGGGGCAGACCAGCCTCAGGTCTCTTTAGGTCTTTTGTATTTATTGAGAACCCAGGACTTAGGCAGCTGGAGTCGGGAGAGGACATGTGATCTGGAGTCAGAATTGAAATCCAGTCTGGCAAGTGACTTTCCAACAGTGTGACCTTGGGCAGGTCCCGTCGCCTCCCTGGGTCTTAGGTGCCACATTCATGAACTGGGGACAGTGACTCCCACCACCTGAGCCTGTGGGAGAATTGGGACAACAGAGGTGAAGGTGCTGCATGACTGCCGCCTCATCCGTGCGGGGACAGTCACCGCATTCTCACGGAGGGCGGCGCTCCCTCTCGCTCTTGTCTTTGAATCAAAGTCCCAAACTCCTTCCCGCTTCCTTTCCACTCCTTCCTCATTTATCATCTTTATCTTTGACTCATTCATAATTTTAGAAGTTGGAAGGAAAGAATCTCACAGACCAAATAGTCCAAACCCCTTGTTTTACACATTGGGGCAACTGAGGCCCAGGGAAGAGGAGCAGCAGGTTCAAGGTCACCCTGCCAGGCTAGGGCAGAGTCCTGATGCCAACCCAGGAGTACCAGCCCTAGTGCCAGCCCCGTTTCCTTGCTCTGATGGATGCTACCTCCTCACTGTCGGGTCCTCTCTGACCTTGCCTTGGAATTCTCCCCAGATATTTTTGTGAAAAACAAAAACCAACAAACTGGATGGCTGCCTTTGAATAGCTACATTGCTCTGGGGCTTTCTTCTTTTTAAACTACACACACACACAGACACACACAGACATACAGACACACACACACACAGACACACACACACACACATTCCCCCCAAAAACCAGCCAGATTTTCTGATCTAAATGGCTGTCAGTTTCACGCCAAAAGAAGTGTGTGTGATCTCTCGCCCATGTGAACATAGTGTGCTATCCATGTTAAAATCCCAATGAAAGAATACAGTATATTGCAGAGGAAAGGGTTTAATTTGGGAAAATTCAAGTCACCACACACATACATTTTAAACCTTTCTTAAACAAGAAAGAGCAAATCACTTTTAAATGTTACCATACCCTTAAAAATAATCTAGATGTGCATCTTTCAAGCACATGTCAAATTTGTGAAATGTTAGTGTTTTATCACTTACATAATCCAGCTCTCTTGTCCCTTTCCACTACTCCAAAGACTTTGCCAAGTGACATACCCCTTCACCACATCACTGGCAATTTCTTTGCTGCCTGAGAATTTGTCTGTTTTAATCCCCTCTGAGAGACCACAAGGAGATGAAGCCAGGCAGCTGGGAGATTCCAATTCAGGTTTCCCAGCACCTTCCACATACAGATCATCGCAACTACCATCTCCTGAGGGCCTACTGTGCACCAGGCATGGTGTCAGGTGCTTTTTAAACTCATTGTCTCTAACCCTCACGCTCTCATTCTGATCCACCATTGCCTACTGCCTGGGTTATTGCAGGAGTCGCCCAATCATCTCCCTGAGTCCACTCTTGCTTGTTGTGGTCTCCTCTCCTTGGAGCAGCAGGACAGAGTTTTAAAGAAGCCAACACAGCCACTTCCTCCCTCTGCTCACACCCTCCACGGCTGCCATCTCCTTCAGGGTAGAGCCAGAGCCAGAGTAAGACCCTGTGACCTCTCTGGCCTCACCTCCCAACCCCCTTCCCCAATCTGCCCAGGCACACAGGCCTCCTTGCTGAAGCTCAAGCCCTCTGGGTACACTCCCACCTCTGGGCCTCTGGACCTGTGTTCCCACTGCCTGGGATGCTCTCCCCAGATGGGTGCATGGGTCACAGCCTGACATTCTTCAGGGCTGTCCTAAGTGAGTCCTTCTTTGAGGCCTTTCCTGACCACCCACATAAAATTGCAGCCTCCTGACACATCTCACCCTCCTCTCTGCCTCATGATCTCCTCATCACTCGCCACTGCCTGACACATTCTACGTATTTTATCTCTTCACCTTACTTGTCATTTGTGTCCTCAGCTACGATGTAGGCCTGTAAAGGGAGGGGCGTTGCATCGTTTTGCTCTCTGGTGACACCCAGCTCCTTGAACATTGCTTGGCACATAAATATTTATCATATGAATGAATGAAAGAATCTCATTTGGTGTGTGTGTGGTCAGGGGCATTAAGATACTAAACAAGTAATGAATACAAATATAATCTCAGGACCTTGTGGAAGAGAGTGACTAGGGGCTACTTTAACTGGGGGCCTGGGAAGCCTTTGAGGAGGTGATGTTTGAGCTGAGAGCTGGATTTTGCAGACCAGGCTACAGGCCCAGGGAGTGCATGACTTGCTCACGGCCCAGCAGGAGGTAAGTTGTGGAGCAGGTCTTGAGGCCACAGAGCAGGTGTGCCCAGGCTCCTGGGGAGCTCTCCAGAACAGATTCCTGGGAACTGTGGTTCCACTGCCTCAGTGACCTTGCCTCGGCCTTTTGCCCACTGTGGGTTGTCATTACTCCATGTGGCTCCCTTCCTCATGAGGCCCAGAGTACTTGGGGATCAAACAGGGACACACCCATCCTTGTATCCCCAGGGCCAGTCACAGGGCCTGGTGCACTGCTGGGCTGTGCAGGTGGCTTTTGAATGAGTGTTGTGAAGCAGGTGAGGGTGTCTTGCACCATATAAGCATTGCAGACTACCAGGATTTGAGCGTCCTGGAGACAACTGAGTTCTTTTGAGGAACTGAGACCCAGGATAGGGTATGGACATGTTCAAGGCCACCCTGTGAGTGGACGTAAGTGTTCAGACTTGAATATGATCTCCTGCTCTTGATCCTTCCCATGAACTTCCCCGGGACGGGGAGGCTCAGGATCTGTGGCCTCAGCAACAGGAATCAGGATGACTCAGAGTGTTAGGCCTTCTGCTTCTCAGGAGCACATCCTGGGGAAACCACTGGCTGCAGATAAAATAAAAATGAGGCTCTGCAGATGAAGTCTCAAAAGCCCTACAAATGGAAAAGACACACGTCCTCGGGCCAGTGCTAACTGGAGTCTCCTGAAAGACAGAGACGGGGAGCCTCGGAGAAACTCGGGCTCAGATAATTCATTATACATGTGGGAACTGAAGACCAGAAAGTGAGTGACTGACTCGAGGCTACACGGACATGCAGGGACAGAGCTAGGGTGTAGACCAGTCTTGCAGCCCCAAGCCCAGAATGCCAAGATGAGGGTCTTTGAAGGGCCAAACAGCTAAGCATCTCCTCCTGCTGCCCTTCTGAGCTCCCGACAGTCCTCTCTAGTCTCCTGCAGCTGCTCTCTTGCTCTTTTGGGATTTTTTTTTCTAGAAAAGATTCTTGACAAGACCCAATGTGAGTGGAGTGGAGAGTAGATGTGTCCTGACTCAATGTGGGGTGCTGGCTGCTCTGTGATAGATTCAGAGGCTGTTCAGGGTAGGAGTTTGGGAGGGAGGGGGAGGGGCTGGGATAGTGTTGGGTTTAGTTAAAGTGAAGGTTAGATTACTATCAATTGAAAGTTAGCTCACCATCAAGAACTCTTCTGATGCAATCTCTTTTGCCTATTCTTGCTTTCGTTGCCTGTGATTTTGGGGTCATATACAAAAATCATCGCCTAGCCCAATATTGTGAATTTTTCCCCCATGTTTCCTTTCAGAAGTTTTACAATTTCAAGTCTTATATTTAAGTCTTTAATCCATTTGAGTTGATATTTGTATATGGTGTGAAGTAAGGGTCCAATTTCATTCTTCTGCACACAAACATCCAGTTTTCCCAGCACTATTTATTGAAGAAACTATCTTTTTCTCACTATGTGTTCTTGGCATCTTTGTTGAAAATCAATTGACTCTAAATGTGTGGGTTTATTTCTGGGCTCTCTATTCTGTTCCATTGGTCAATGTATCTGTTTTTATACCAGGACCATGCCATTTTGATTACTACAGCTTTGTAGTATATTTTGAAATCAGGTCATGTGATGCCTCCAGCCTTGCTCTCTTGAAGCTTCTGGGCAGCAAAGGAAACAATTAACAAGGTGAAGACAAAATCTATGGATAGGGAGAAACTATTTGCACACCATACATGTGATAAGAGGTTAATAATATCCAAAATATATAAGGAATTCAAACAACCCAAGATCATGAAAACAATGCAATTAAAAAATGGGCAATGTTTTTGAAAAAGAACAAAAATAACTATTTCTATTCTGGGCCATGTGGACCTGATGCTCATTATGTTTTTAAATTAAATTTTTTATTATACATATATGTGGGGCACAATGTTGATTTTCAATAATTGTGTAGAATGTGTGGTGGTTAGATCAGTATAGTTAGCTTATTCATCATTACAATATGCAATCATTCTTTTTGTGTGTTGACCAATTCCTCATTAGTTCCCCTCTCTCTCCCTCCCCTCCCCCTTTCCACCTCTAGTTTTCTAAAAGTTCAGTGTATTACTGTGATTATTATTTCTTTCTTTCTTTCTCTCTGTCTCTCTTTATTGTTCATTTGTTTATTTATGGATTCAGCTCCCAGTTATGAGTGAGAACATGTGGTATTTCTCTTTCTGTACCTGGGTTATCAGAGCTAAAATTATTGATGAGATAGAGCTGAATTTCTAGACTATATATTTCCTTGTTTACAATCCTCATTAATTAATATTTATGAGCAATTCTCCCATTATCTGCTAAATATAGTAACTATGGACTTTATTAGTCTTTAGTACTAATAATCTCTTATTTAGTTTTGCATAACAATAAAGACTGTAAGAATGTCTTTTTATGAAATACAAATGTCATTTCTTACATTTTCTTTAATGTAGGCACTTACATGCATTTCAACTATTTATGGTCTGTCTTCACCTGTTAGAGAGGTCCAGGGGAGCAGGGTTCTTTTCTTTCACTCTGTATCTTCACTACTTAGATCAGTGCCTGGTCAGTAGTAGGAAGATAAAATGGGCAAAGGACCTGAGTAGACATTTCTCAAAAGAAAACATACAAATGGCCGACAAAAAAAATGCTTAGTATCACTAATCATGAGAGAAATGCAAATTAAAACCACAATGAGATATAACCTTATACCTGTTAGAATGACAGTTATTAAAAAGATGAAAAATAAAAAGTGTTGGAGAAAATGTGAAGAAAAGGGAATCCTTCCGCACTGTTTGTGGGAATGTAAATTAGGACAGCCATTATTGTAAACAGTATGGAGGTTCCTGAAAACACTAAAAATAAAACTATTTTATGATTCAGTGATTTCACTTCTGGGTATACACCCAAAGAAAATGAAATCAGTATGTCGATATCTGCACTCCCATGTTCACTGTAGCATTATTTACCATAGTTATGATAAGGAATCAACCTACCTGTCTATAACTGCATGAATGGAGAAAGAAAATGTGGCATACATATACAATGGAATACTAGTTAGCCTTAAAAAAGAGAAGGAAATTTTGTCACTTGTGACAACATGGATGAACCTGGAGGACATTATGCTAAGTTAAATAAGCCAGCCACAGAAAGATAAATATTTCGTGATCTTACTTACATGTGCAATCTAAAAAAGTTGAACTCATAGAAATAGAGAGTAGGGTGGTGGCTACCAGAGGCTGAGGGTGGGGTCGAGATTGGGGAGATGTTGGTTAAAGGGTACAAAGTTTCAGTTAGACAGGAGAAGTAAGTTTTTGAGATCTATTGCACAGCATGGTGACTACAGTTAATAATAATATAATGTATATTTCAAAGCTGCTAAGAGAGTAGATTTTTAATATTTGCACCACAAAACAATGATGTAAGAGAGGTGATGGATATGTTAATTAGCTTGATTTAATTATTCCATAATGTGTATATATATCGAAACATAACATAGTACCCATAAATATATATAATTATTTGTCAATTAAAAATAAAAAGAAAAAAGTGGGAAAAACCCTCTTTAACACCTTATTGTGTGCCAGGCCCTGTCCTGAACACTCTGTGTATATAATCTCACTGGTTGTATCCTCACAATAATTTTACCTGTTTCTGTGAGGCAGGTCATTATCTTCATTTGAAAGATGAGAAAATGAAATGAAGACTTAGTGAGGTGACCAGCCAGCAGCAACACTGGCCCTTAAATTTAAATACGTCTAACATGAAAGTCTATTTCTTAGGCTTGGGAGTCCAAGGATGGCTTTTGGTTGAGATTAGGATCAGTGCAAGGGTCAAATCAGGATGAGCTTAGGCTCAGTATGCTAAGCTGGGGTTAGTGCAGGACAGAGGTAAAGCTGAGTTAATGTTAAGGCCAAGCTTAAGGTTAGGATCAACTTAACCTCCAGGGTAAGGACACTTCTAAGGGCAGAGTGATACTCTTCTAAGGGTTTTAGGGGGCAGAGACAGAAATGATTCTCCCCACCAATAAAACATTCTAAAGACTGATGGCTTTTCTTAAAAAGCCATATGAATCTTGCAGTGTACTCCATAATATATTTGTATTTACTTTAGCAAAAATATTGCCCTCCAAATCTTTGTGATATTCATGCTGTGGGAAGATGTCCAATGCCTGGCCTGAAATGGCAGAGATGTGGAGATGGGTGCCAGGGTTTATAGTAGAGTGACAACTGTCCTGATTGTCCTGAGACTGAGGGTTTTCTTGGGATGTGGGACCTGCAGTGCTAAAACTGGGGAAGTCTCAGGCAAAGCAGGCTGAGTTAGTAATTATAGTTAGAATAAGGGGGAAATGAATGTTAGTAAAACAGGTCCCTTGAGAGTAGGTAGAACATAGTAGTTAAGAACATGAGCTTGGCTGTATGAAAAATCCACGTCTTATGCTCATCTTTTCCACCAATTATCCAGAGGTCTCTTTAAGCCTTAGGCTCTTCATCTTTAATGTGGAGCTAACAATGTTGACTCTTTTATACAATTATTGTGAGGACTCACATGACAAATGATCAGCAAAAGGCAGCATCATTGTTATTTGTATCTTTCTTGCTGGGGGGCTGATTTTTAGGGTTTCCAGCTCAGTGACATGACCAAAATGCTTTGGGTCAATTTTCCCACCACCTACAGAGGGAAGTGAACATGGCTGTTGGCTGAGGAACAAGAGTCAATCCTGCTCCTGGTCCCCTCTGCCACTAACTCAAGTTCTTTCCTCAAGTCATTTCCTTTTCCTGGGCTTCTGTTTCCCCATCTGGAAATGAAGGTGGTTGGACAGAACAATTGCCAAGTTCTTCTAGCTGGAATATTCTTGGAATCTGGGAGTTGCTTTCTTGAATTGGAGGTCTTTTCAGTGTTTCATGAGGACCCTTATGAAGAAGATTCTTAGAAACTCTAATTATTTTGGTGGCAATGAACATAGCTCCATTGCCGCTGTGTAGTACAGAGAGGAAAGGATTGGAGGGCAAGAAAGACATGGTAGGTCGTCAGTAGGTCCACGTGGCGATTTGGGGCACTTTCCCCCATATAGACACATAATTAAAGCTGTGAGCTATTACCTGCCTCCTGTGCTTCAAAGCAAGCATCCTGGAATCATGGAACTTAGAGATGCTGCTGCTCAGAGAGGGGAAGTATTTTGCCCAATGGTACACAGCAGACCAAGGCTTATTTTCTAGTCCAGTGACCATTTTATCAAACCACACCACCACTCAATCCAATTAATGAGTTTGGGCTTTACAGGTGGAGACAGTAGGTTTCAAGTCTCAAGGCTGCCACTTATCACCTGAGAGGCATTGGTCAAGTCCCTCACCTTTGAGGCTCTTTAGCCTAAATTTAAAATGGTGATAATGTCTTCTTTCTTAGGTTGCTGAAATGATTGAATGAAATCACACGTGTAAATTGGCTAATGCAGTGAGTGCTCAGTGACTATGTAGGATGGAAATAAAAGGAAAAGTTGATACCATCAAGCATATCAGGTATTTTGCTTTCCGGTCTCTTCAAATATATCTTCTCCCATGCTGGTCTGTTTTCTGACTTGGTCTGATTCCAAACTGTGGGTCTGACCCACTGGGTTCTCCTATCCTTCTTGACCTAGATTCTCCATCTTTCAGGCTGGACATCATGGTCCTGACAGCCCATCTAGGATCTTGGACTGTAACTTCATTGTGATTCCTGGATGACACTGTTTCCTATTTTATCCAGCATCTATTCAGTGGATGCCACATCCAGTTACCTCCACCCCCTTGGGAGGCCAACCCTCTTGCCCAACTAGAGTTCACATGGAGATGTTGAGACAGATAGGAGAGAGCTTGACTTTGATGTTCCTGATGCTGGGCTACCCTCAACCTAGGACAGACACAGCCTCAGGACCTCAGTCAAGAAAACACAGTCCACAAGGTCTCTCCATCCATCACTGGAACTCCAGTGTATCATGGCACTCTGTCCTGTTTCCAAAGGCTCCTGCCATTTGCAGTACCTAAGGCTACAAGGAGAGAGGTACAGTGGTCTGGTATGGGTGGATTAGGTGAGGGGATGATTTTAGGGTGAAGGAAGTGCCTTCTCCCTTTGGCTTTGGATGCCCTGTGGCAGGCCTGGTCCTTTGTCTCCTTCAGCACCCAGGACAGCAGCCACGCAGCCCTAGGCTCTTACTCAACCCCCGTGCCTGGTTTTTATGATGTAAGGTATAGTAGACTAACATGGTATAGAGGAAACTCAGGGACCACCATCTCAGTTCAGCAGTATCTCTCTTTATTTTTCAAGTGAACAAATTCAAGGCAAGCCATAACTGAAGAATAAAAATGAGCCAGTTAGTTTCATTTTCTTAGTCTAGGATTAATCTATTAATCAGCTTAGCTCACGGGGAGGAAACATGCTTCTTCAATAGTTTTCAAACTGGAAATAAATGCCTCATTAAGTTAAACATATTAACGTGAGAACAGTGTTGATGTCAGACAGACTAATGAATGTCATTATCAGGAATGTGCAATAGTTCACCAAGGGACCCAACAACCAGCCATTAGGAACTCTCAGCAAATGGGCAGAACTATTGTACTGACTGAAATAGAGGTAGAGAGGGAGGCAGAGGGACAGGGACTGTCCCAGGAGCCATGGCCATCCCTATGGATGATGCTCCCTGACTAATTCGGGCATTTTGGCCATGTGAAAAAGGGCATATGAGTAAGGGAGGCTCCTCGGGTGATGTTATTTGTGAGATGTCGCTCATTTGCTGTTGCTTCCAAAAGGAGAAAATCTGGTTTTAGCCAATAAAACAAAAGGGAAAGCAGAGCGGGTTTGGGCTCAAACACCTAGTCCTGGGCGCACCAGCCATCATTGAGCCTTCAGTGTGAATTTCCACATGTCATCTCATGGAAACCCAGTTAGGTATTTTTGCCTGGTATTGCATACAAGGAAACTGAGTCTCAGAGACATTAAATGAAGTGAACAAGGTCACCTCTGTAAGTAGAACGATTCATATTTGAGCCCATGTCAGTCTGACTCTGGGTAGTAAGACCCTCTCATGGCTCACACAGACCCCCTCTTCTGGGTAATCTGTCTTCAAATCCCCTTCCAACTCTCATACTCTAAGAGTCTGTAAATCCACAATTATAACTGAGTGATAGGGAGTCTCCATGTGACCACACAAGAAGAAACAAGATGTAGAAGAAATTATGTGCACCTAAGAGCCAGTTGGACAAGAATATAGACCCTGGTTCAGGAACTTAGTGGCTGTGAGCCCTTGGCCAAGATTCTCCCTGAGTCTCAGTTTCCTTAATAATAAAACAGGAATGGATAACTCCTACCCCACATGCTTGTTGTGAGGATTAAATGAGCTCATAAAGAAAGTTTCTGACACACAGTGGGTGCTCAGGAAACCCTGGTCCCTCCTATTCTGCACTGGGCTCCTGGTCTATCCAGTTGGGATATGGCTCTTGGTAAAGTGATCTGCCATTTGGTGGGTGGTAGGCAGAGAAGCAGAGTTGCCCTCCTGATGTCCAGCCCCAAACCCCAAAGTCTGAACACGTTCCCTGAGGGCTGCCATGATCCAGGTGTCACGAGGAGCACAGAGATGACTGCAGCATGATCTAGTCTGAGTGTTCACAGATAAGTTGGAGAGATAAACAAATGGCACCAGAGAGAATCCAGGCCCAAGGGTGGGCAGGGAAGAGAGGGAAGTAGCTGGAAACAAAGGTAAAACCACTGGAAATGGCATAGGACAGAATTTGGGAGGCAGCTTGTGGAGGTGACTTCTACGTGTACAGTGGGCTTGTGAGCCTTCCCCTGGAGACAGAAGAGTATGCTATATAAAGGAGACTGGACAGTGGGAGGCCTAGTCCAAGGCTGAGATAAGAGGAAAAAAATGGAAATTTAGATTTACAGTCTCCAACATCCAACATCCCAACATCTTTTGGCGCCTACATGCTCTGTCTTCTACGAACTTATTAACGAGGGCGTGGACATTTGTTAAGCATGTATCAGGACCTATGTGCTTCTTTACATCTATGATCTCATTTGATTCTCATACAAAATCCCACAAAACACCAGAGCACATCTTTTGGCGCCTACATGCTCTGTCTTCTACGAACTTATTAACGAGGGCGTGGACATTTGTTAAGCATTTATCAGGACCTGTGTGCTTCTTTACATCTATGATCTCATTTGATTCTCATACAAAATCCCACAAAACACCAGAGAATTAGTGATTATTATCTCCATGTGCCGGGTGAGGAACAGAGGCTCATAGCTGTTGAGTAGCCTGGCTAGGATGACAGCACTCATAAATAGCAGAGCCATGGCTCACTCCCCCTGCGTCTAGCTCTAATGGCCATGGTTTCCCCACTTGTCCTGGTGCCTCTCACATCAGCAGGTCCTGCTGGACAGCATTTGTTTTCCCCATGGACCACTGGCTGCTGGTTCCTCTTCCTTCCCTGTCTTGCTGGCAGAGGCCCTACTGTGTGTCAGCACGGTCCTGAGGACCTGGCATAGGCCTGTGAGCTACTCTGTGAATCAGACATGGTGTTCCCATTACATGTGCTCTTTTGTAAAGTTGGCTCTGCACATTGAGGTTGTAACTTAATTTCAGGCTGGGATACTTCATGCAAACTTTGAGTGAAATACTGTTTATTTCCAATGTTATTGTTTCTGCAATTATACGTTTAGTGCCGGTATCCCCTGTATGTTCTATGATGGCAGGAACCAAGTACATAGCATGCATAGCAAATTCACAATAAATATTTGTTGAATGACTGAATGAAGGAATGATTTCAGAGAGATATAGGTTCTTGCAACTGAGCGTTTTGCTATGGTTTGAAAGTTTGTACCCTCCAAAGCTCACGTAGAAACTTAATCTCCATTGTAATAGTATGAAGAGGGTGAAAAATCCAACTATGGTATTTACAAGGTATTTATCTTTAAGAGGTGATTGGATTATGAGGGTTATGCTCTCACAAATGGATTAATCCATTCGTGGATGGGCCTTTAAGAGGTGATTGGATTATGAGGGTTATGCTCTCACAAATGGATTAATCCATTCGTGGATTAATGGGTTATGGGAGTAGACTAGTGGCTTTATAAGGAGAGGAAGAAGCACATGAGCACGCTCACCTCTCTAGCCATGTGATACCCTGCACCACCTCAGGACTCTGCAGAGTTCTTACCAAGGAGAAGGCCCTCACTAGATGCACTCCCTCAACCTTGAACTTCTCAGCCTCCAGAATTGTAGGAACTAAATTGAGTTTCTTTATAAATTACTCAGTTTCAGGAATTCTGTTACAAGCAACAGAAAATGAACTAGACATGCGAGAAATTATTGGTTTTCTTTTTAAGAGTCAAGGTGGAGGTAAAGAGAGAATTTGGAAGAGGCAAGGTACTAGAAGCAAAGCTGATGGATAATTAAGTACAACTGCTTTGGAATCAAAGAGGTACAGTGTATCAGTTAGCTATTGCTCATAACAAGCTATCTCATGACTCAGTGGCTTAAAACAACAAGCATTTATTTAGCTTAGGAGTCTGTAGGTCTGCTAGGTGGTGCTGCTGCTCTGGGCTGGGCTTGGCTGGTCTTGACTGGGATTATCAGGCACCTCAGGATGGCTCGTGTGTTGGCTGGAGCCTGGCTGGTCTAGGATGGCCTCAGCCAGGATGGCTTACCTCTGCTCCATGTGTCCTTCCATCCTCCAGTGATTAGCCCAGACTTGTTCTCATTGTGAAGGCAGGTTATAAAACGGAACAAAAGTATACAAAGCATGTTGAGGCTTAGGTTCAGAAGTGTCACTTCTGCAGCATTGTATTGGCCAAAGCAAGTTTCAGGGCCAGCTCAGATTAAAAAGTGGGGATATGGATTTTACCTCTTGATGGATGAGTTGCAAGGACATGAACAGAGGAAAGAGTGGGGAACTACGTTCAAGTTTGCAATCAATACCATGAATGGTCTTAGATCTCATCATTCACACCCCTGGCTTCTGTTGTGAGGGCAGATTTCCAACTAGAATCAGGTGGTCAGGGTGGGGATCAAAGAGAGTTCACCCAGCTATCCATTACTAGCCCTATGTCTGGGCAAAGGTCCCCTCCTTTTGTGAGAGTCAGCAAGGACAGTGTGCAGTTGTAGATCTGGTGATAGAAAATCTCTGCAGGAATGGAGAGTTGTCTTTGAATACAGAAAGGGCTGCCATGTGGAAGAGGAAGCAGTTGGCCTCTGTGTTGCCTCAGAAAGGACTTTCTAACAGCCAAAGCTGTCCATAGAAAGAAAGGCCGACCTTGACAGGTGGTGAGCTCCCCATCCTGGGAAGTGTGTAAGCAGGGGTTAGAGGGAGGCATGATAGTGAAATGCTCAGGCTTTGGCTTCAAACAGACCTGTCCTTGATTTGCAACTTAGTGTTTCAGGGTAAATGACTGTAACTGTGAGTCACAGTTTCCACATCTGTAAAGTGAGTATAATAATATTACTACCTGCATTGGGTTATTGTGAGACTTAAATGAGATAATATACATGCATCGCCAACATAGGGCTGGGCACATATAATAATCTTCTGGTGGCCAGAGCTGAGGACAACACTACTCACCAAGTTGTGTTCTTTCATTGAGAGGATTCTGGCATCAGATGAGGCCACAGGCCATTGTCCACTTCCAGCATTCAGAGTCTTTGGAAACAGTATCTCTGTTAATGTACCCAAATTAGGAGGCTGTCCCTCTCCCCCAGCTCCCAGACCTCCAGCCCTCTCTGGGCCCCTAGAAATTGTCTCTGCTGGTTCGGAATCCTGGCTTGGCCTCCCTTTCAGATCGACTGTGACATTCAGGTGGCATTTGGGGGTTTCCTCACTTCCCACTGTCCCTGTGCATGTGAGGATGCTGATGCAGAAACTGTGGGGGGTGGGGGGGAGTGCTATAGGGACCAAAGGCCACCCCCCACCTACATATTCAAGAAGTTTGGGAACAGAGACTCATTTTTGGTGAGGGTGATCTGGAAGGGGCTTCTCAGTCCACTGCATGAGGCTGATTTGTTCTCTGACAAGAGTCTTTTAATCATCCTCTCTGGGCTCAGAAACGAAGTTTAATTTCAGTTGGAAGAAAAATAATTAAGACTTGTAAACTCTTGTTGTAAATGTCGTTCCGGGGCTCCCAGCAGCGTGGCCCAGCCAGAGTTTTATCATCTCTCGGTCTCAGTCAAAAGCCTCCTCCGTGAGTGACTGGCCACTTAGCACTTGTTAATGGATCTAACTTCCACAGACATTAAGTGTTTTCCTGGAATTGATCTTCCTGTGAAAAGTATGCTTTGGAGACATGAAATAACCATCAGAGAGCCTTAAATGAATTACACTCTATCAAGTGGAGAAAAACAATGTGCTTGAAACATATGCTACAGGGAAATGAAGCTCCGGGTGGACCTGGGGGACGAGGTGAGGGAGGCCCGTGTGAGCGGATGTCCTTTCTTCCCTCAGCACCTGTGTTCACCAGGGGAGTGTCACATCCTGGATCACTTTTTCAGCTGTGTGATGTGGCATTTCCTGCTCCTGTCCCCACCCCAGCTCTGCCCCTCATTCAGGGAGGCAACATCTGAGTCACTCTCCTGTCCCCTGGAGGTGATGGCTTTGCCTGGAGAAGGGTATTAGGGAGGGGTCTCATGCTCTCCTCAGTCGCCTCCATCCTCTGCTGAGGAACGAGCTCTGGAGACACTGGACAAAAGAGGGTGCAGGGACCCCAATCCCCAGGGAATGTGGCCGTGTGGAGATATCTCACCAGAGATGGGAGAATCGAGATGAGGCCCCTGCCCACCCCTTCCCCACGCAGGGTCTGAGGAGTGGGCTCAGTTCATCCAGATGCTCAGTCTGCAGATGTTTGCTGAGTGACAGCCCATGCCTGGCTCTGGTCCAGGGCTGGAGATTCGGAAAGCATGAGCCCTGGTCCCTGTCCTCATGTCATGGACAGTGAGGCCATGTTGTTCTCTAACAGGCTCGCCTGCCACCTCTGTGCCCTCACCCTACCTCTGTTCCTCTTAGCACCTGTCACCACTTGACTCCAGATGTGCTCTTCTGATGACTGCCCTCCCCAAACTGAACATCAGCGTGTGAGGATAGGGTTTTTTCTGTCCCACTCAAAGCTGCAGCAGCTCCTGGCTTATTGTGGACACTGTGCTGTGAATGCATGTCTAACGGAGGGAACAGAAGGCACAAAGTTGCAGGTGTCCTCAGTGAGTGCCTTTGTTGGCGTGTGAGGGCAAGTGCCCAGGGGACACAGGTGGGACCACACAGTGTTCACTACAATCACTAAGAACATTGCCATGCATGTAGTACCAGGTCTCAGAACCAGCAAACTCACCCTCCATGACTGACCCAGTGCAGCCCCTACCCCCACCAGAGAAAAATGTGTCCTTACACTGCTGCCAGGCCATACGGATCATGGCCCACCTCAGCCTAACCCACCTCTGCAGGGGGAGAGTGGGGCTTCTGAGCTGGGTCCCGGCCATTGACCCTCTGCTCTTGGATCAGTGTGGGCCTCAGTTTCCAGGGTCTGCCTGGCCCACTGGTGGAGTTGGGCATTTTGTATCCTTTGACAAGTTGGCCCAGGAAGTGGCTTGGCCTGGCTGTCCCCGAGCCTCTGAGGGAGGTTCCTTTTCTCTGAAACCCAGCAGCGTGTTCCGTGGATGGGTTGCTCTTCCTCAAGGGAGAGCACTAATGAGCAACCTGCATTGTACCTCATCACTGACAAGGGCTGGGGTGGGAGAGACGCCTGCTAGTGACACTTAGTGATTCTCAGCAGGAAACAGATGCATCATGGGCCCAGGGCTGAGGATGACCACAGTCTTGGTGGGTTTGTCATGAACAGAGGAGACACATTTGTGGAGGTGTCAAGGCTGTGGGTGGGGATGGGGCTCAAGGCCACAGTGAGACCACGGGGAGTCACTCCCATGTTTAGGCTCCACATAGAGTGGCAGAGCAGGCTGGGTCCCACAGGGTGGATGAGGGTGGCAGGGCACCCACAGGTCCAGGAAAGAGTGGGTCCTAGCCAGGGTTCAGGATCAGCCATCTGGGCTCAGGCTCTGGAGCCACAGAAACCAGGGTTCAAATCCCAGCTTTGCTACCTTGGGCAAATCATTCCTGAGCCTTAGTTTCTTTGTAAGATAGGGATAATCAGCCTTTTAAAATGAGGTAGCATAAAGAGCAAGAGCTGTGCAGCCAGATTGCCTAGGTTCAGATCCTAGTTCTGCCACTTACTAGCTATGTGACCTTGAACCTGCTTCCATAACTTCTCTGAGCCTGAGCTTCTCAATTGTAACATGGGTGATAAACGTACCTACCTCATTGGGTTGTTGTGAGGGAGGAGTAAATGAATACACATTTAATGAGCTTAGAGGACGGGCTTTGCCTGTAGGAGGCGTATATAGGTGTTTGCTATTATAATTATCATTCTTGCTGTTCATAACGAGCCTTGTCTGTCCTCCGCTCGGCTCCTGTGAGCTCACCTCCTATCTCCTCCCTCCTCTCTGGCCACACTGGCCTCCTGGCTGTACACGCCTGCCTCAGGGCCTTTGCACGCACTCTTGCCTCTGCCTGGAATGTTTTCCCTGGCTCATTCCCTTATTTCCCTCAGGACTCTATCAAATGTTATGCAACAGCACACCCTGACCACAGGGCCTTCTCCATCACCCCCTGTTTTAGTCTGTTCTGGATGCCATAACAAAATAACTTTGACTAGGTAATTTATAAAGAACAGAAATTTATTGCTCACAGTTCTGGAGGCTGAGAAATTCAAGATCAAGGTGCTGGCAAGTTTGGTGTCTGGTGAGGGTCCTTTCCTCATAGATGACACCGTCTCACTGTGTCCTCACATGGTGGAAGGGGCAAACAAGCTCCCTCCGGCCTCTTTGGTAAGGGCACTAATCCCATTCACCAGGGCTCAACCTCATGAGCTCTCACCTCCCAAAGGCCCCACCTCTTAATACCAAACTTATTGGGGATTAGATTTCAACATATGAATTTTGGAGAAACACAGACATCCAGACCACAGCACTCTTTGTCCCCTACCCTGCTTTGTTTCTCTTCATAGTATTGATCTGGCATTATGATATACATTCAGTTGGCAATTGTCAGTGTCTTTCTCCAGATGCTGAGCTCTGTAGGGCCAGGGGAATTCAGAGCTTTGATTGGCCAGGCCTGGGCCACACGGTCCATCCCTGTAGCCAAAGGAAGAGCCCATCCCAGATGTATGGATGGAGAATGGAGAGGGGTAGAGTCCCACAAAAAAACACAACCCAAATCAAGGGACCATAAATGGCAGAAGTGGATGGATGGGGTGGAAAGGGGGAGAAAACCACAGGTGCCTTTGACAGAGGGGAAGGTCAAGACTAGGACACGAGGTGGCCTGGAGCTCACAGCTCCAGAGTATCCAAGTGGGCTGGGGAAGGAGCATGGTCTTGGAGCAGGGTCACCTCCCAGCTCTGTGCAAACCTCTCTGATCTTCAGCAAAAACGAGATGATGACTCACATCTTGTAGGGCTGCATGTGATCAGGATGCCTGGCCTGTAGAAGGCACCACCACATTGGGGTTGCTGTTAACATCACTCAGAGGAGGAGCCACAGGGAGCATCACAGGGTCAGGAGGCCTTGGCTCAGACACCTGTCCTCCTGCGGTGTTTGCTGTGTGGCCCTGAGGCATGGCACCCCTCCCCCTGCTGCGGGCTGGGGGTGGGGGTTCCTGAAGGGAAAGGGCCTGGCTGGAGGAGTAAAGAGGGTCATGTTGTTTTGGTGTTGGGGGACTTCGAGGTGACCTGGGCCCACCCGACTTGTCAGGAGTGGACTCATACAACACTCTCCCATCCTCGGGCTGTCCCCAGCCCCAAGGGAAACTTAGGAGCTGAGCAGGTCATCCTGCTTGGTTCCCATAGGCCGTTCGGACTCTAAACTCTGTGTAACCACCCCAGCTCACCCCTTTTGTCTGGTGCTGTGTGAGAAAGACAATTTCTAGCACCAGAAAACTGATTGGGGGAGAAAGCAGGACCCCCCAGGGATGCTCCCCACATCCAATTACACATGAGCTGACCCAATTTCCAGGTTTACTGAACTCACCCTTCCTCCCCCGACTCTTGACAGCCTCCACCCCAATTAGGTGACTTTTCCAGTGTGCTTTGGCCCCTCTGGGGGTCACTTGAATCAGATTGGCCAGTGCAGATGTGGAAGGGGCCCTGCCAGTCTGCTCTGGCTGAACCCAGGGAGTCCCAGGGTCAGTCCTGGGTGGAGAGTGAAAGGGGCCAGTAAGGGTGGAGTCAGAGAGTGGGGGGAACAGATCAGACAAGGCTTCCTCAACAGGGTCCAGAGGAAGGAGGGTGTTCTAGTGATATGTGTTCTTGCAGGTTTCATGGTCTGATTTATATTTTAGGGGTAAGAGGAGAAGGTGGAGGCTCAGGGGGGAGACCTGACAAGTGAGCGTGGAGGAGGAGGGGCTGGGGAGGGGAGGCTGAGAGCCCAGGGCTTCTGGGCGCTGGTCGTGCCTTCTCTGGGGTCTCATGCAGGTGCAGCTCTGAGTCAGGCGGGGGAGGGGGGCTCAGGGGCAGGGCACTGAGACTGCTCTTCTGACAAGCTCCTGGGAGATGCTGCTGCTGCTGGTGCATGGACCACACGCTGAGTAGCAAGAAGAGCTGTTGGAAGTCATTTTGTTCGTGCACTTACTGAACAAGTATTTACTGAGGTCTTACTTGCTAGGTGCTGGCTGCTGGGACATGGTGGTGAACAAGACAGTCTCAGCCCTGCCCTATGGGAGATCCTGAGCTGATGTGATCCATTCTCCATAGCTGTTTGACTTCATCTCCATGTTCCAAAGTGAGACTTCCAGGAGAGAGGATCCAATTTTTTCAGGATGGGCAAAGTATCCACTGCAGGCCTGTTAAGCTTTGAGGTTGGAGTAAGGCCCTTAACAGGCTTGTGGGCTGAGGAGAAGACATGTCACAGTAGTTCTACATGGGTGGAAGTTACAGTCCCTGCTTTGAAGATGAGGAAACTGAGACTCACAGAGCTAAAGTGACCTGCTGAGATCTTGCAACTGACTAGTTGGAGACTCAGGATTTATATCTTGTTCTCCTGGACTCTGAACTCCACGGTTTTTCTACCATTCCCCTCTCCAGAACTCCTCTGTGGCTTCCCCCATCTGTTTGACTACTCACCTCTGCTGAGGTGACCAGAGCAGGAACAGGAAAGCTGATTTCCCTGAGGACAGGTAACCTGGCCAGGGCCACCGAGGAGGAAGGCCCATGTGAATGCCCCTCAGCATCTGGGGTGTTGGTCATTTTCCACCAGAAGAAGGCAGGGTACCAGCTTCCTTCCAAAGACAGGCCTGGGCCATAACTGCAATTTAATGCCATCCTCAATTATTCAACACAAATAAGAGTTGAATTAAAGTTTCATGATCATTGCTGCATATTACCCAAACAGCTAACTGATGGCGAACACGTTTGTCTGAGTCCAGCAGTCTGATCGCTCAAATCTTTATCTGAAACCTTCAACCTCCAAAAATCATTTTGTAAGTCATCTTGTAAGTTTCACAAAGCCAAAGTGGAGCAGACATCTCTGCAGAGGCAATGCTGGGGTTTCACACTGTGTCTGCCAAGACTCCAGTTCCAGGAGATAATCTCTGATGCTTACTCTGTGGGCTTGATAGGGTGCTGCCAGGCAGAAAATGGCCAAAAAGGACTTATGAGGACGACTGCAGCCTGGGGTTGCACCTGGAGGTGACAGAAAACTACACTGGCTTGGGTCCCCAGGGTGGGGGATGGGGAGTGCACAGTTTGTGCTAGTATTCTGGAGCAGTGCAGTGTGTGTATTCTAGCCATCCCCCACACTTGACTCCAGCCTTGTCCTGCCAAAGGATCTGCAGGCCTCTGTGGTGAGGATGTCGGTTGGCGTGGGTCCTCTGCCTACATTTTCACTGCAAGGGAAAATTCTTCCTGTGCCAGTCCCAATGTCAGAGATGTGGTGGCTGAGGCTGTGTGCCCCTCTCCTCTCTATGCCGCCATCCTGGGTTTTCGTGCTCCATGGAGATCTCGGGAGTCTCCTGCTGCACTCCGACGCTCACCCTGCCAATGCTCCCATCAATATTTCGCCATCTGTTCGTTGTTCTGGTCCTTTTCTGTGGGAGGAACATGCCCTGGGCTTCTCTAGTCCACTGTCTTGCTTTGCCTCCTTCTTATGTCTCCTTTTTTGTTTCCGATTTTATTATTTGAGTTTTATCTTTTTTTCTTGGTTATTCTAGCTAATGGCTACTCAATTTTGTTTATCATTTTGAAAAACAACATTTTGTCTTGTCAATCTTTTGTATTTTTTTTTTTTAGTCTCAATTTCATTTATTTCTATTCTGATTTTTATTATTTCTTTTCTTGTACTAATTTTGGGTTTGGTTTATTCTTGCTTTCTCTCGAGATGCATCATTAGGTTGTTTATTTGAAATCTTTTTACTTCTTTGATGTAGTCTTTTATTGCTATACTCTTCCTTTTTAGTACTGCTTTTTCTGTATCCCAGAAGTGTTGGTATGTTGTGTTTCTGTTTTCATTTTTTTTAAAAAGATATTTTAAAATTTCATCCTTAATTTTCATATTCACCCATTGGTCATTGAGAAGCATGCTGTTTAATTTTCTTGTATTTGTACAGTTTCAAACATTTCTCTTGCTATTGATTTCTAGTTTTATTCTGTTCTGGTTAGGGAAGATACTTGATATAATTTCAATTTTTAAAAATTTGTTGAGACTTGTTTTGGTGGCCTAACATGTGGTCTATTCTGGAGAATGTTCCATGTGCTGAAGAGAAGAATGTGTATTCTGTAGCTGTTAGCTGAAATGTCTGTAAATGTCTATAAGGTCCGTTTCATCTACAGGACAGTGTAAACCTATTGTTTCTTTGCTGATTTTCTGTCTAGATGCTCCGTACAATGCTGGGAGTGGGAATGAAGTCTCCAACAATTATTACATGGGGGTCTATCTCTCCTTTTAGATTTAGTAATATTTACTTTATATATCCGTGTGCTCCAATGTAGGGTGCATATATATTTACAACTGTTACATCCTTTTGCTAAATTGTTTTAACAATATAATGACCTTCTTTGTCTCTTTTTACAGGTTTTGACTTAAAGTGTGTTTTATTTGAAATAAATATAGCTACTTGATTTTAGTTTCCATTTGCAGAGAATAACTTTTTTCATCTCTTCACTTTCAGACTCTGCATGTCTTCACAGGTGAAGTGAATTTCTTGTAGCCATCATATATTTGGGTCTTTTTTCCTCTTAAATTCATTGAACCAATCTGTATCTGTTAGTTGGGGAATTTAGTCCATTTACAGTCAAGATTATTATTGATAGGCCAGGACTTACTCTTGTCATTTCATTGATTGTTTTCTGGTTGTTTTGTATATCTTTTTTTTCTTTTTCTATTATTATTTATCATTGCAGTTTGATAGTTCTCTGTAGTGATAAAGTTCAATTCCTTTCTGTTTCTCATTTGTGTATCTGCTTTACCAGTGAGTTTTATCCTTTCTCATTTCTTTAATGGTAGCTATTGTCTTTTCACTTCCTGATGCAGGACTGCCTTGAGCATTTATTGTAAGGCTGACCAAGTGGTGAATTTCCTTACTTTTTGCTTGTCTTTAAAATACTTTATTTATCCTTCATTCCTGAGGGATAAATTTGCGGGTGTAGTATTTTTGACTGGTAATTTTTTTCTTTCAGCACTCTGAATATACCTTCCCACTTTCTCTTGGCCTGTAAAGTATTTGAAGACAAATCTGTTGTTATTCTAATGGGGATTCTTTTATATGTAACCTGAAACTTTTTTCTTCCTGCTTTTAGAATTCTCTCTTTGTCTTTGATTTTTGACATTTTGACTGTAAAGTGTCTTGGAGAGGGCTCTTTGGGTTAAATCTATTTGGAAACATTAGAGCTTCCTGGATTTGGGCTGGCCAGTTAGCTCAGCTAAAATTGTTTTAACAATATAATGACCTTCTTTGTCTCTTTTTACAGGTTTTGACTTAAAGTGTGTTTTATTTGAAATAAATACAGCTACTTGATTTTAGTTTCCATTTGCACAGAATAACTTTTTTCATCTCTTCACTTTCAGACTCTGCATGTCTTCACAGGTGAAGTGAATTTCTTGTAGCCATCATATATTTGGGTCTTTTTTCCTCTTAAATTCATTGAACCAATCTGTATCTGTTAGTTGGGGAATTTAGTCCATTTACAGTCAAGATTATTATTGATAGGCCAGGACTTACTCTTGTCATTTCATTGATTGTTTTCTGGTTGTTTTGTATATCTTTTTTTTCTTTTTCTATTATTATTTATCATTGCAGTTTGATAGTTCTCTGTAGTGATAAAGTTCAATTCCTTTCTGTTTCTCATTTGTGTATCTGCTTTACCAGTGAGTTTTATCCTTTCTCATTTCTTTAATGGTAGCTATTGTCTTTTCACTTCCTGATGCAGGACTGCCTTGAGCATTTATTGTAAGGCTGACCAAGTGGTGAATTTCCTTACTTTTTGCTTGTCTTTAAAATACTTTATTTATCCTTCATTCCTGAGGGATAAATTTGCGGGTGTAGTATTTTTGACTGGTAATTTTTTTCTTTCAGCACTCTGAATATACCTTCCCACTTTCTCTTGGCCTGTAAAGTATTTGAAGACAAATCTGTTGTTATTCTAATGGGGATTCTTTTATATGTAACCTGAAACTTTTTTCTTCCTGCTTTTAGAATTCTCTCTTTGTCTTTGATTTTTGACATTTTGACTGTAAAGTGTCTTGGAGAGGGCTCTTTGGGTTAAATCTATTTGGAAACATTAGAGCTTCCTGGATTTGGGCTGGCCAGTTAGCTCAGCTAGTTAGAGCACAGCCTTGTAACAGCAAGGTCACAGGTTTGAATCCCAAACCAGCCAGACACACACACACAAAACAAATCAACAATTATAAACACATTCACTGTTGAGAGAAGTTAAAGAGGACACAATAAGATGGAAAGATATCCCATGCTCTTGGATCAGAAGAATTAACATTGTGAAAATGTCCATATTACCCAAAGTGATCTATAGATTCAATGCAATCCCCTTCAAAATTCCAATGATATTTTTCTCAGAAATGGAAAAAACTATCCAGACATTTATATATAATAACAAAAGACCATGCATAGCCAAAGCAATCCTGAGCAAAAAAAAAATAAAGCTGGAGGCATAACACTACTTGAATTTAAACAATACTACAAAGCTATAATAACCATAACAGCATGGTACTGGCATAAAAACAGACACACAGATTAATGGAATAGAATAGAGAACCCAGAAATCAACCCATACACCTACAGCCATCTGATCTTTGACATGCTGGTGAGATTGTAGAGAAAAAGGAACTTTCATACACTGTTGGTGGGACTGCAAAATGGTGCAGCCTTTATGGAAAATGGTTTGGAGGTTCCTCAAACAATTACAGATAGATCTACCATATGGCCCAGCTATTCTACTGCTGGGAATATACCCAGAGGAATGGAAATCATCATGCCAGAGGGATACCTGTACTCCCATGTTTATTGCAGCTCTATTTACATTAGCCAAGAGTTAGAACCAGCCCAAATGTCCATCATCTGATGAGTGGATAAGGAAAATGTGGTATACCTACACAATGGAATACTACTCTGCTATAAAAAAGAATGAGATACTACCATTGGCAACAACATGGGTGGACTTAGAGAAAATTATATTAAGGGAAACAGGTGAGGCACAGAAAGAGAAATACCACATGTTCTCACTTATTTGTGGGAGCTAAAAATAAATATATAAATAAATATACAAAAAAATAAAGGGTGTTGGGGGAAGAAGACACAACAATCACAACAATTCCTTGAACTTGTTAAGACAAGTGAACAGATATGATATAGTGGGAGGGGTAGGGGAGAGAGGGAGGAAAGAAGAATGGGTAAAAGGACATGAAAATCAACCACAATGTATATTGAGAAGTTAAAATAAGAAACAAAAAGAGCTTCCTGGGTTTGTTTTCCATATCTCTCCTAAGACTTGGGAAATATTTACCTATTATCTCATTAAATAGATGTTTGATGAATTTTCCCTTCTCTTCTCTTTTGGGAGCACACATAATTCAAATATTTGTTTGTTTAATGGTGTCTCATAATTCCCGTAGGCTTTATTCACTCTTTAAAATTCTTCTTTCTCTTTTTTTTTCATCTCTCAGTGGGTAATTTCAAAAGACCTATCTTCAAGTTTAAGATTCTTCCTTCTGTTTGCTCTAGTCTGCCGTTAAAGCTCTCTATTGTATTGTTAGTTTTACTCATTGAATTCTTCACCTGCAAGATTTCTGTTTTGTTCTCATTGAAGATATTTGTGTCTTTGATAAATTTCTTGTTCATATAATAAATTATTTTCCTGATTTTGCTGAATTATCTATCTGTATTCTCTTGCATCTCATTGAATGCAACCAATGAGGTGCATTTTAAGATAATTATTTTGAAGATCATTATTCTGAATTCATTTGCTGGCAGACTGCTGATTTACTTTTCTTTTGGGTCTGTCACTAGAATATTATTGTGTTCCTTTGATAGTGTCATATTTCCATTCATTTTAATGTTTCCTGTGTTCCTGTGTTGATCTCTGAGTATCTGGTGGAACAAATGCCTCTTCCAAATGTATAGAGTGGCTTTCATAGACAGAATCTTTTGCCTGCAGTTGGGTCTTAGAGTGCTGGTTGGGAAGTGTATGGTGGTTCTGATTACACATAGTTGCAGTGGTCAATTCTCCAGGCAGCTTCTTCAGCTATGATCAATGTCACTGATAACTGTGGGTGCTTCAGTGGCCTAGACTGTAGACACTTGTGACAGTGGTGATAGTGGTGTAGGCTGTTAAGGTCTTCAGTGGCAAGGGCTTTTGGGGTCCTCACATTCTCGTTTTCTCCACAATGGGGATACTTCACTGAGGGGATTCTTCTTGGTGTTGACTCTGATCTGACCTACCAGCAGTTGCTACGGCACTGGGATTCAGGTGCAGGTGCTTTGTTCTTTTCTAATATCAACATTGATAGCTACAAACTTCCCTCTTAGTACTGCTTTTGCTGCATCCAATAAGTTTGGTATGTTGTGCTTTCATTTTCATTTGTCTTGTCTCAAGATATTTTCTAGTTTCTCTTGTTAGTTATTCTTTGACCATGGGTTTGTTAAGAATGTACTGTTTAATTTCCATATATTTGTGACTGTTCCAGTTTTTCTTCCAGTATTGATTTCTACAATTCTGTCAACATTTTCATCACATATTTAGAAGCTCACTCACTAGCTGTGGCCACAGTGACCTAACTGATGTTCCTTAAACACACACAAGTGAACCTTCCCCAAGGCCCTCAATATCCTGGCCCCTCCATCTGGAATTCCCCATCCCTGGCCCTCTGTTTGGCTCAGTCACATCCTCACAGCGGTCTTTCCTGACACATTTCTCTTACCTGCATTTTATTCGTTTATATTTGCATGGCGCCTTATTTTCTTAGTACAACAACAACAACAACTGTAACATATACTCATTTAAAAAGATTTCAAGCAATAAAGTGAGAGCCCCTATCATCCTATACTTATTCCCACTTTACAGATGAGGAAACTGAAGCACTTTGTATACAACACCAGTTTGTTTCCTATGAACTTGCACCTGATTTCTTGTTTGTCTGATGTGCCACCAGAAGCTCAGTGACTCCCTGGGGAAATGAAGGCCCCGGGGAGGTCTTGGGCAGTTGGAAACATATGGCTCATTTGAGTGGACTGTTTTTCTCTGGGTAATTGTCAGCAAATCAATATTCAATTTGCCATCCACTGCAGTGCCCTGCTCAGGGATTGGAGAGAAAAACAGTCCTGATGAAATCTAAATAGAGGTGTCCCAAGGAACCTGGATGGAGACAATGTGTAGGTGGCTCTCAAGAAGGCCATAAATCTGGGACTAGTGAATTATCTGTGGAGATGCCACTACCATCAATGTTCTGGCTTAGGGCAGGGCCAGTGTAATGACTTCTCTGGCAGTCGTAATTGGGAGCAAGTTGGTCCATTTTTCTCTTTTATTACCACTGAATTTCAGTAAAGTGCCCTCTGCAGGCTCCCAGCCCCCTTCCACTTGTCTAAATGCTGGATTTATTTGGTGACTCACTCACTAGGCCTGGCCGGTGAGGGTTCAAGCATGCCCTGCAGTGAGGAGGATGCAGTGCCTGAGCTTGCCTTTCCGAGTGTTCTCTTGATGGGTGTGATGGGTGGGTTGCTGGATAGCCATGACTGTCATCTGCATCACTGATTCCATAAATTTCCCTTCCTTCCCCATTCCCTGCTCTATGGACTGGACATGTCCAAACCCAAGGCAGCTATGAAGTGCTGAGGTGGGGCATTCTTCAGGGTGTTGTCTGGGAGGGGCCACCTCCATAGGAAACCCCAAATCCCCTGGGGGTTGAATATTTCTGGTCTGCCCAGTGAAGACTCCTGGCTGGACAAGGACATGTGGGGGCTCTGTGCCTTGTTGACACTAATGAAAACATGGACAGTGTTCCCTTGTTCCAGGCAAGTGCCATGTGCTTCACATACCTGACCTCACCCAATCCTTGTGAGTGGCATTTTGCAGATGAGGATCTGGAGCACTATGCCTAAGGGCACACAGACGGAGTTCCAGCTCAGGCAGCAGACTCCGCACAATTTTGTCAAGCACCAATTAATGGTATCCAGTTCCCCCACAACAATGGACTGCTGAACAGGTGTTGATTTTCAAGTGACACTTCATGGACTCATGCAGCTGTGGCTAGTTAACTAGCTGTCAATATTACAGGCCATGTCTCCACCTGATTGTGTTCTCTGTAGATGGGAATTCACCTGTCTTCTTTCCACTGTACCCCAGCTTTTAGCAGAGGGGCTGGCTTATGGTAGGTGCTCAATAAATGATTGCAGGACTGTGGGAGAACAAATGCATAAAAGGAAGTGCCTGAGCATCAGTCCACAAAGCCCATCATCTGTCTCCAGAGTGACCAAGCAGAAGCACCTGTTTCACTCATTCATTCATTCATTCATTCATTAGCCTACCTTAAGTGACTGTTACAAGTCTGGCTCTGGGGAGACACTGGAGGACTGAGGGGAAGAAAACAAGAATTCTGTCCTCATGGAGTTCAGGGTCAAGAAGGGAAGACAGAATGCTGGAGAAGCAATCCAATTAATGGTATCCAGTTCCCCCACAACAATGGACTGCTGAACAGGTGTTGATTTTCAAGTGACACTTCATGGACTCATGCAGCTGTGGCTAGTTAACTAGCTGTCAATATTACAGGCCATGTCTCCACCTGATTGTGTTCTCTGTAGATGGGAATTCACCTGTCTTCTTTCCACTGTACCCCAGCTTTTAGCAGAGGGGCTGGCTTATGGTAGGTGCTCAATAAATGATTGCAGGACTGTGGGAGAACAAATGCATAAAAGGAAGTGCCTGAGCATCAGTCCACAAAGCCCATCATCTGTCTCCAGAGTGACCAAGCAGAAGCACCTGTTTCACTCATTCATTCATTCATTCATTCATTCATTCATAAGCCTACCTTAAGTGACTGTTACAAGTCTGGCTCTGGGGAGACACTGGAGGACTGAGGGGAAGAAAACAAGAATTCTGTCCTCATGGAGTTCAGGGTCAAGAAGGGAAGACAGAATGCTGGAGAAGCAATAACAATAAAATTTAGTTTCAGGAGGGGGCAGTGCAGGAGCTCTGAGAACATACATCAGGGGGACTGGATTGGATCACCGAAGGCTGCCCTGAGGAACTGTGTGGCTCCTCCCATGAAGAAGTCAAGTCTTTTCCCCTACCCCTTGAATCCGACTTGTTTTGATGAGAGAACACAGTGGAAATAATGATGTGCCAGGACCCATCTACACATGCATGTGCACCTTCTCTCAGAACCCCACCTTTACTCTGAGAACAAGCTCAGGCTAGCTTGCTGGAGGATGAGAGACCACAGGGCCCAGTGAGAACACAGTGGAAATAATGATGTGCCAGGACCCATCTACACATGCATGTGCACCTTCTCTCAGAACCCCGCCTTTACTCTGAGAACAAGCTCAGGCTAGCTTGCTGGAGGATGAGAGACCACAGGGCCCAGTTGTCCTAGCCTGCAGCCTGCCAGCTTTCAGCCCTCCCTCAGAAGTAGAGTTGCTTAGTCTACCTGCAACTGACCGCAGACCCATGGAGAAACTCAATCAAGACCAGAACTGTCCAGCTGAGCCCAGCCTAAACTGCTGACTCTCAGGAATGTGAACTGAATAGATTGTTGTTTAGTCCACTAAGTTTTGGAGTAATTACGAAGCAATAGGTAACTGATACACAAGCCCTTTGCATACATTTTCCTGAGAGAGCAGAGCTATCATGCAGAGCTGCCATGTCCCTTGATGTGCTTAATAATACTCACTACATCAGTGGCTTAAACAAGACAGAAGTGTATTTCTGTCTTGTGTAAATCCCTAGTGTTAGCCATCTAGGACTCCTGTGATGGCTCCACTGTGTGGGAGACCAGGTCCTGCCATTTGTTGCTCTGCCCCTCCTAAGGTATTGATCCCATCCACTTGATCAGATATGCCTCACCTCCACATGCACATTTCAGCCAGAAGGAAGGGGGAATGTACACACACACACACACACGCATGCACACACACACGCATGCACACACACACATGCACACACATGCACACATGCGACTTCTGCTTACATGACATTGGCAGCACATAGTCACATGACCTTACCTTGCTGCAGGGGAAGCTGGGAAATGTGGATAAAATAAAATGTCTTTTATTATTTGGAACCTTGAAATTTGAGGTTGTTACCAAAGGACGATGGACGTATATCTCTTAAAGGAACATAAGCACGTCAAGAGGGTATCAGGCAGGCTGTGCTATAGTCAGGAATGTATATAAGGGTAATGTTCCTGGGAACTGCAGTGTGGGCTGTCAGTGGGAGGGAAAGGAGATGGGTCTGTGATGTCCTATCTACTCTGCCTCCAGTCCAAGGCCTCTTTTTAGCTCCTGTGAACTTTGTCCACTTCAACACTGACGTTATTCTTTCGTTGCCTTAATTTGTCCCTCTGCTTATAAACATTTAGCTCTGGGATGCTTCAAGCTGTGGGGATCATCTGCAAGTGGGGGACTTCAGGGGCTCAAGGTAGTTGGAGTGATTACCATCACAGGGAAGTGGGAAGAACTGAGTGTAGAGATGGGAGAGGAAACTGAGTCATAAATGTCTTGTGTGCCAGATGAGGGACTTTATGAATTATCATTAGTGCACTAGTGGCTATTGAAGGACTTTACCATGTGGTCAGATTTGTGTATTAAAACCAGCACTCTAGCTCTGGAGAAAAAGAGTCAGGAGGCAGCAAGACCAGGAGAGAGGGTGGGGAACTAGGGCAGAAGGGGAGGGGGGGTGGATTTTTAGGGAATTCAGGATTTAAAGTCAACAGTCCTTGGTGATTGATTACAAGGGAGAGGCAGGGGTGAAGGTAAGCCCAGGAAAAAGGCCCACCAAATGTCCTGAGGAGGGAGAAGAACCAGGAAAAGAAAAGAACAAAGGGTTGGTGACCAGCTGCCATCTTGAGAAGTCATTTTTGGGAGAGTGTACTTTCTGGAACTGCCACACCTGCAAGCTAGTTAAACAACTTTTGGTAAGCTATTCTTGAAAATGAATCACTTAAGCTATTTTCTTATAATCCAGCATGTGCACATGGTAACACCCATCTCAGAGATTTGGAAGGGCCTGGTGCACAGTAGGTGCTCAAATCAATACTGCTTGTTACAGTTAGTTCAGGAAAGCCAGTGCTACCCTGGCGCTTCACCTCCAGAAGGGCAGGTGTGAACCCCCAGAAAATCCCACCCAGCAGCCTGGCTCTGGGAGAGAGAAACAGGGAATATTTTAATTCCAAAGTGTAAATGTCAGAGGCTTGGGAAGGATTCTGAAAATAAGCCTTCTGCAGGGAAGAGAAGAAAGGCAGCAGGAGAGAAAGAAGGGATGGAGGTGGGGGCCCTCCATGTTTAAAGACGGGGATTTTACATGTGCAGATATAATTTCCTCTTCTCTTGAAAAATTGGGAGGTCTGGGCATGCTGGGTGTGGTCTGGACAGTGGGCTGAGCTGGGGAGTGTCTGCCCCTCCTCCGAAGGGGCAGCCTTAGGTTCTCTGGTTAGATGTAGACCCTGACCCACCTGCACCCCCTTGCCCCTCATGTCTGAGGCTGAGGACAGCATTGTGTTTGCCTTGCTGGGTTCCTTAAGCCCTCCCAGTGATCCCTGGACCTCCAGAAGGTGTCAAGTGGAGAGCCGGACAGGAGGATCTAAGGCTAAGACCCCCGTTCAGCCCTGAGATTCTGTGATCTTTTGCTCTGATGGGCTGGGCTATGTTGGGTGGGGCTGCTGGTGTAATGGGCAGGGTTGCTGCTCTGATGAGCCTGGTCCTTGCTCTGATGAGCAGAGCTCCTGTTGGGCGGGGCTGCTGTTTTGATAGGCAGGGCTTTTACCATGACAGGAGGGGCTGTCTGGAGCCTCTGGTTGACTTCTCACTATACCCACTTCCAACCAGATGATATTTGCTGCCTGGAAGCTGATATGAGCCATCACTGGTCTAAGCATTTCAGCAGCATTTTACTGGTTTGTCCTCACAACCCACAGAGGGGCTGAGATAAAGGTCCTGAGTGATCTATTTGAAATGCAAAACCCTCCTGTCTTCCAGCTGTTTAAAGCAGATAAAATGCTCCCATTGCTTCTAAATCAAAGACGGAAACCTTGAGGGGCCTTCAAGGCTCTGAGAGGTGAGGAGACTCGCCCAAGGCCACTCTGGGGGTGGCAGAGCATTCTTCAGGACTGTCGGGGATCAGTCCCCTGGGCTCAGCTGGCCCTCAGGCCATCGCAGTGATAGGTGCCCATCCTGTGGGACTTTTAACAGCTGCCAAAGGGGCTTCTTCCCCTTATCTGAGTCACAGATGGTCACATGCTGTGCATGGCGGAGGGGAAAATACTGTCCATCAAAGGGCGCTTGTTGACCCGCGGTCCACAGCGGCCTCGCCCATGAGAACGGGGCCCACCCTCCATTTGACTCCTCACGGGGCCCCCCGCTCTGACTGCCCCGACTGGCTCCCCCCCCT
>NW_007737045.1:50315-54941 GCF_000696425.1 Galeopterus variegatus
CTTCTCCGCATCTACTGATTTAGACAGGAGCCCGTGGGAGGCACAGGAGGCTCTGATCTGTTGCGCTCTGTTTGCCGAAGTCGCTAGAGTCTTTGGAGGGGATTAGTAATTCTTAACCACTGTAATCTGGGTCCCAGCCGGAGGCTCGGGGGACACTCCCCTGGCTCCTCATTAAAGAGCTAACAGGGTCGGTTTAGCTTTATGATGGGGATCATGTTAGTACCTCTGCTGGGGATGTTGGGAGGACCAAATTAGATAATGCATTAAAGTGCCTGGCACATAGTAGATGCTCATTAAAGAGTAGCTCTTATTAATCCATCTTATACACAGATATTAGAGAGCATGTACTATATGAAAGACAGGAAACTGAGAATTCACCAAAGCGGACAGCTCAGCCAGTGTGTCTCTTTTGACCTTTGCTTGGTTTTTAGAAAGTGCCTAGACACGGGCATGAGAGTGCCGCTGAGCATTAATGTCTGAGAACCTATGGCTGGGCCACCTTGCTGGTGTAGATGGCCCTCAGAGTCCAGTTCACCCCTTAGTGACCTTAGTCCATCAACAAGATCTGAGCACACATGGGAGCTCCTTGCCTTTCCTGATGTCTCCTAAGGCTCTTCATGTAGCAACAACCCCGGGCAATGTCAGGATCCAGGTACAACTAAGCACTGATGATCTAGGATTTTGGGCCAAATCCCTCTTCTCTTCTCTTATGTATCATTGGACCAGTGGGAAGCCCTTAGGCCTGGAGCTGGGGGAATATGGGATACAAATCAGGGTGTCCACCCTCAGGAGCTGGCAGAGGCAGGTGCGTAAATGAACTATTATGATGCAGGATGGTAAGCCCTATGGTTAGGTGAGTATGGGATTTTTGGCAGCATTTTAAGTAGCACTGAAGTGAAGTGGTTAAGGGTCATAGGTACGTGGGCTTGAGACCCAGCTCTGCTAATGACTGGCCATGAGACTCTGTGCCAGTTGCTTACCTTGCTGAGCCTCAGTTTTCTTATCTTTACAGTGGGGATCATGTTAGTACCTCTACCATGGTGATGTTGGGAGGACTAAATTAGATAATGCATTAAAGTGCCTGGTACATAGTAGATGCTTATTAAAGAGTAGCTCTTATTAATTCATCTTATATGCAGATATTACTGGGCACCTACTATATGATAGACCAGAAACTGAGAATTCACCAATGAACAAAACCATATTCAGTCTTTGTTTTCAGGAATCTCTGTCTAGTATAGGACAGAGATGTCGATGAAGTAATCACAGGGTTGAATATGAATCACAAACTGAGGTCAGCTTTGAAGGGGAGGATGTGGCCCTAGGAAAGTCTGGAAAAAAGGGTCCTAGCCTTGCTGGTGTTTGGGGTCATAGTCAGGGAGGGCTCCCCTGAGTAGGTGGTAGGTGAGCTGGAGTCTGAAGGACAAGTACAATTTAGCAAGGTGAAGGAGGCGATGAAAGAAATTTCTAGACATGCAGAGCCCCTGTGTCTGAGAAGCCCCTAACACCTTATCCTGAGAGGTGGCCCTTGTTGGTGGACAGCCGGTGGCCAGGGTGAATGAGAAGGGAAGAATGTGGGGAGGCAGGTGCCGCCGGGTGTCTGGGCTGCACTGAGGCTTCCGCCTCATGCTAAGAATAGTGGGAAAGCAGAGGGAGTGTGGGCAGGGGGGCCTTTCCAAGCTGTCCTTCCAGCTGCTGTGGGGGAAAGGGCAGGGGTTGAGGGGGGCAGGAAGGGAAAGACCAGGTTGGGGCCATGGCAAGGTCAGGCCAGAGATGACCGATGATGGAGAGGAGAGGACAGACTCAGAGACATTAGGGGCACATGGACAGGACTGGATGCAGGGTTGGGTGAGGGAAGAAAGGAGGTGTCAAAGGGAGGAAGGAGTATGTTCCAGAAAGAAAGACCAACACAGAGGTATAAAGCTCCCAGCCGGGGTAATTTGATGGATGGATGGGGGTGTCATTTCTGGGGAGGGGGTCCTGGGGAAGAGCTGGGTTTGGGGGCAGGAAGCTCATGAGCTTGGACTCGTGCACGTCAAGCTGTACGCACTTGAAATGCTGCAGGATGAAGAATGGAGGTGGGACCTTTCTCTGCTGACCAGGCTGAGAAGCCCTGAGGGGACCCAGAGGAGAACAGCACAGCCCTGCCCTCAGGGGTGCACACATGGGGGAGCTCCGTGGACCATCACAGCCAAGCCTGCTGTTGAGCAGCCGACAGCCCTGCACTGATGGCCCTGGGAGGCAGAGGTCTGCTTGTTGGAACAGAGACAAGGACACAAGGTTCTGTCCTTAATTAAACATGCATCGTGGCTCCCTGATGAGTCACCAGAAAAGTGAAGGCGTCTGGGCTGGACAGATGGATTCACTGTGTTTGTTAAAAAGTTGTCCAGAAACGTTGGGAGAAAAGACGTGTCTATGAGGGTCCTTGCGCTGGAAACCCCCTTGTCTGGGGAGTCAGTTCACTCCTCTCACCTCCTCCTGTTTGACCACGGTGTAGACTAAAGTGGACACAGGCACCCACCGAGATGTGGTGGCCTCTCCAGCCCTTGGAAGGCTCCTGCCTCCTCCCCAGCTGCCACTACCCCATGTCACTGTCCACGAGAAAAGGAAACAGGAGGGGATCCAGTGTGTGTGGAACCAACTCCTGAGTGGCAAAAAGGAGTCAGAGAATTCCTCAGGCTCGTCTCCCAAGGATTCGGAAAAAGCGAATTAGATTCCTGAAGAGGAAATCCGATGAGGATGAAACGAAGAGCAGGTTTTCATTTTCTGGAGTAAAAGAAAAGATTTATATTCTGGAAAATGAAGAACAAACAAGATATTGAGGAACTTCAACGTTTCTCCTTAAGGTGATGAAAGACTTTATGCCAAAGCTTTAAAAAACTTCTATTAAATGTCTTATTATAAGTCATACCTCAAATTTCAAACATGAGTGAATGTTTCTCTGTTTTGCCCACTCCAGTCCTGCAAAGATCGGTTGTTATTCAGACCACATGTGTTCCGTTGTCAACCAGAAAGCGTGTGATCATTCTTTAATGTTCGCTGTCAACTTTCTATATCTTTTTTTTGTTTTTGAAGCAGTTTTCACTCTGGTTCCCTCTAGCTTGAATTCTACCAACCTCACCCCTCAAAAACAAAACAAAACAACCCCAAAACTACTTCAATCTGTATATATACAACTAGTGTGGAAAATTTTGAAAAATACAGAAATCTCATCACCTAGAAACAACCAAGAGTCATGCCATGGTGTATTTCCTTTTTCTTCTCTGTAAATGTGTGAATCTTCCCAAACAAATAAGATGAGGAGACAACTGTACACACGCAGTTCAGTGTGCCACCTTTTAAAGAAACTAATTCCTGTTTGTAACACAATTGTCAAGTACGAGGCCTCTATTGTGTAAAGATCATGAATATGCACTGCATAAAAACACAGCAAACATCAGTAGCGACCGTCTCTGGCTACCAACCTCTTGTCTTTGTGCTACCAACTTCCAACAACAAGCATGCATCCCTTTTAAGGCTCAGTAACAAAATAATGCCACTCGGAAGACAGAATGGAAACCTTAGATTTCTAAGTAATGGGGTCCAGGTGCTCTAAACAACTTTCAAGTTTTGTTTCAAAAACTAAGTATTTGGCCAGTGAGCACGTGTGGGCGGGTCGCTCCTGGGAGGAGGGGTGAGCACCTGGGGGCAGGGGAGCTCTGCTGGGGGTGGCGCCACATCACAGCATTGTGATGCTCCCTGGCATATAAGGCCAGGCCTGGCACCTGCTACTTCACCTGCTGTGCGTGCTGCTCCCTCACCTGCAGCAGGGAGCCTGGCAGGCTGCGCAGACACAGAGCGGACATGGGCGGAGGGACGCTGGTCAGGGCCGGGCTGGGGGTGCTGATTCTGGCGCTGATCCTACCACCACAGATCAATGCGCAGAGTACCGCAGCCAGAGCCGGGGGTCCACCCACTAAGCCCCAGGCCCCGCCTGCTGAAAACGAACCCCCAAAGGGAGGCGTCAGTGGCCTGCAGTCTTTAGTGGGTGTCCTGGCTGGGTCGCTCTCCCTTCTTCTCCAGCTCTACTGTTAAGAGATTCAGGCTGAGAAATACCTTCGCTTCTCCAACCCATCATTTCCAACCTCATTCAGATGGTGTCTAGAAGTTCAGTGTGGTCAGAGAAAAACAGGTCTTCATCAAACTGATTGATTCCACTCCATATTTTATTGACATGGACAGTGTTGAGAACCCCAAATTTGACTGATTTGAAGAGCAGCTGGAAAAATGGACTTATTGATGAATGACGATACTAAATCTGCCAGATTAAAGCGCAGATAACAGCCCAAATTATTGAAAGAGATGGCTTTATTACACAGGGCTTAAGAAATATGGACTCTAAAACCTCCACTTTGAAAAGAAGGATAGATTTCACCTGGATCTCTAGTTAAAAATAATAGGACGTGGAATGGAGATTGTTTTCATTTTGATTCACCAAATCTGTAAGGCCATAAAAACAATGATGTTATATAAAAAAGCTTTTGCGAGTTTCTTTATGTGTACTAGAAGGATCTTCCAGGCGTTTCTGTAAATTAGTACTAAATTAATGCTGATAGACTCTGAAGTTTTACACTGTTAGGCTTTCAT
>NW_007737045.1:56838-58471 GCF_000696425.1 Galeopterus variegatus
TGCTCCAAGATCAGAATCCCCCCATTGGGAACAGTTGCCCAAACTTGCTGATAGAGGCTTAACTGAAGATCGGTTGAGATCTCTGCCCACCCAGTTACCTGCCTCCTCCCAGATCTAGTGCCCTGAGCTGTTCTGGGCTTCAGACCAATCAGATGAATGACAGCACTTTCCTGCAGACCGAGGGTGGGGACAGTGGGGTAAGCTGCATATTTTGGGCACTGCATTTCCTAGGGATAGAGGGACAGAGAAAGCCTGTGAGCCAGATTCTGTCTCTTGGTTTCCTGAATTTTCTGTCTTGTGATAATTTATCAAATGTTATTTGATTCTGAGAGGTTGAGATGTTTCTTATCTGAGAAGTTTTTAAATAAAACCCCAATTATAATAGAGAGTGTCCTAGAGAGGGGTGACACCGGAGACATGATCAGGGAGAGAATGCCTATATCACTGTATACTTCATGTAATACGTTAATTAATGTTATATTATATATTCCAATTAATATTATGAATATGTATGCACGTACACACATATATAAAATCACAGTNCATCCAACAAAGGGCAGACTCATTGCTCTATGATACTTCACCTGGTTCCAAATAATAGATGGGCACTGATTCATGTAATCTTAAAACATTGCTTTTTATGGAGTGATAGGTGGGCCCAGCCTTCTCTCAGCCACGCCAATGAGACTCGGTCCGCCATGGAGGTATGTGGTGGATTTTCTTTTTATTTCTCAGAGAAATGAGACTTCCTGCAAACACCATCTGTAGTCACAGTGTTTGACCTGCAACATTTGTTCTGTGGAGCAAAGGCCTAGGTGGAGTCCAGAGGGGCCAGGAAGCAGGCGCTGGGCATGAATTGCTTTGGCCAGGGGGCTTCCCCAGGTCTCAGCTGCAGGGGCAGCCAGACAGCCCAGAGTTCCTGAAACACCAAAAATGTGTTGCTGTTGTTTTTTCTCCCAATTCATGGAGGTCTAACCTTAAATGCTCCTCACAGAGCTCTGTCTACAGCATCAAATCCACTATTCCTTCCACAAGCCTTTTTTTGGGGAATTTCTAAGTCCCAGGGTAGCATTTTCACACTTCTCACCTCACTTCTTCTCCAAGGACCGAATGGTGGAATTTCAGGCAGTGGGCTCAGGCCAGGATCAGTTCCAGGAGACAATCTCTTACATTAACTCTGTGGGATCGACAAGATGATTTCAGGTAAACCACTGCCAGGAAGGTTTAGGAAGGAGGATTGTGGCTCAGGATTGTGACTGGAAGTTCTGGAAGCCATATCTGCAGACAGGGGCAGTGGGTGGAAGGCAAGGGCAAAGTTTACTGGTTGACCAGTCACCAAAGATCAACCAGATACAGGCAGAGGGACATAGAACTCACCTCTCAATGGGAGGAGTGTCAAGGATTTGGGGACATGGCTTAAAACTGTCACAGACCAATGTATCATTCTCACGCTAAGTTCTGTGAAGTGCTAGTGTCTTCTGTCAAGGCTGGAAAACAAAATAATTCTTGCTCCTCAGTGTCTTGAATGACACAAGAGAGTTGTGAGTAGTTGTGAATGCCGGTTCCCCTTTATGCTCCAAGATCAGAATCCCCCCATTGGGAATAGTTGCCCAAACTTGCTGATAGAGGCTTA
>NW_007737045.1:60287-60903 GCF_000696425.1 Galeopterus variegatus
AATGGGCCGAGGGAGAGAGAACTAACCTGCTCACTTACTCTCCCTTTAAAGCCATCAGAACTCCTCCCATGACTGCCCATGAAACCATCAATGGATTAATCCATTCACAAGTGTACAGTCCTCATGATCTAATCATCTCTTAAAGGCCCTATCTTTCAATTACAGTAATAGGATTTCCCATCCTCTTAGCACAGTTAAAATAGGGGTCAAGCTTCAATGAGTTTTGGGGGGACATTTAATGCACAGTACAGGGTAACATGTTGACACGATGGCTCTTGAAGCCATTAGAGGATGCCTTGACAGTAAGTTCCAGGGCCACCAGAGAAGACAGGTGAAGAAGGATGGCACGTTTAGAGTTTTTNTTAGCAATAATGTCCTTCAGGTCGATCCATGTTTCCACAACTGGCAGGATTTCATTCATTTTTATAGCTGAATAATATTCCATTGTGTATATATGCCACAGTTTCTTCATTCATTCATCTGTTCACGGACATTCTGGTTGCTTCCATCTCTTGGCTATTGAGGAGAGTGCTACAATGAGCATGATACTACAGATATTTCTTCCATGTACTGATTTAATTTCTTTTGGATATATACCCAGCTGCGAGGTTGCTGA
>NW_007737045.1:63236-63510 GCF_000696425.1 Galeopterus variegatus
TGTAAATTAGTACTAAATTAATGCTGATAGACTCTGAAGTTTTACACTGTTAGGCTTTCATGGTTTTCTTGGGACCCGAACTCTTCCCTCTGGGGATTTGGATTTAACATCGCATTTGACTTTGTACGTGGTGATCGACAGGTAGCAGAGCAAGGATGGATGGGGATCCACCCCAAATCTGAGCATAGTGAGTAAATCTTGCTTATTCCCGTAGAAAGGCAGGTGGTAGGTACTTCCCATCACGCATTCCCATCCAACAAAGGGCAGACTCATT
>NW_007737045.1:65362-66005 GCF_000696425.1 Galeopterus variegatus
TGAGAAGTTTTTAAATAAAACCCCAATTATAATAGAGAGTGTCCTAGAGAGGGGTGACACCGGAGACATGATCAGGGAGAGAATGCCTATATCACTGTATACTTCATGTAATACGTTAATTAATGTTATATTATATATTCCAATTAATATTATGAATATGTATGCACGTACACACATATATAAAATCACAGTATTGTCCAGGAGGGTATTTACTGTACAAAGGAATTCCATAGTTCTGCACTTTATGAAGGAATTTGCCAAAACCTTCCCTAAAGTGCTGTGCTCTCCAGAGACCAGCGGAAAATGATTTTCTGTTTCAATTATTTTCTTTTCATGTTCCAATGCAATGTTAAACGTGTATTCAGCTTCTGTTTCAAGTTCTGTTCTACGCAACCAGCATTTTCCCAGGTTTGTGCTGAGTGCTGGGCACTGTGCTTGGCCCAGTGGAGGACACAGATGAAGCAGAGCCAAGGTCAAAGGGAAAAGGACATGGTAAATGCTCTTACAGAGGTGGCTGTTATGGAAGAATGTGCCTGGGATGCTGTCGTCAAGGGTGACTCTGCAATCTCTCCTCATTGTCTACACCAACCAGCAGCTGAGCTCCAAGAGGTGCCACAGGCCGGTGGGGAGACCACAAAAGGCA
>NW_007737045.1:66146-73401 GCF_000696425.1 Galeopterus variegatus
TTTTACTTCTTTCTTTCCAATTTGGATGTGCTTTCTTTATTTTTCTTATCTAATTGCTCTGGGTAGGACTTCCGGTACTGTTTTAAATAGAAGTATTGAGAGTGGACATTCATTTCAGTCTTTCGCTATTGAGTACAGTGCTAGCTGTGGGGGTTCAATATATGGCCTTTTGTATGTTGAGGTAGTTTGCCAATTTTGTTGATCTTTTTGAAAAACAACTCTTAGTCTTATTAATTGTTTTCTTTTGTTTTTCTATTCTCTATTTTACTTATCCATGCTCTAATCTTTATTATTTTCTTCCTTCTGCTAATTTTGGGTTTAGTTTGTTCTTGTTTTTCTCCTTGAGGTGTAATTTATGTTTTCAGTTGAGATGTTTCTTTTTTTTTTTTTTTTTAGGTTCTTAGGGCTAAATGAGTCAGTCTAAATGAGGAGAGAAAGCAATGGTTTAGAGAAGGGAAAGGACATAGGCTTCTTTAGCTTCAGGTTGTTTTTTTTCCCCTAAGTAATAGACTTTATTTTTATAGCAGTTTTAGGTTTACAGAGAAATCAAGCAGAAAGTACACATAGTTCCCATACCCACATATCCCCCACTCAGCACACACACAGTTTCTCCTATTATTAACATCTTACACTTGTGTGGTTCGTTTGTTGCAATTATGAACCAATATTGATATATTATTACTAACTCAATTTTACATTGAGCTTCCCTCTTTTTGTTGTACAGTTTTGTGGATTTTGCCAAATGCCTAATGTCATGTATTCACCATGACAGTATCATACAGAATAGTTTCATTACCTTAAAAGTCCTATGTGTTCCACCTATTCGTTTTACTTTTTCTTCCCCTTTCCCTTAAACCCTGGAAACCACTGACTTTTTCCCCCATTACCTCAAAAATTTATCATTTCTTTGTGCTTGGAACATTCAATATTCTCTCTCATAGCTAATGAAATTAAACAATAAATTATTAATTATAGTTACCGTAGAATGCTGTAGAACCCTAGATCTTATTCCTCTTATCGAGCTCTAATTATATCCATTAACCTACCTCTCATTACACCCCATTCTCCCTACCCTTTCCAGCCTCTGGTAAACACCGTTCTACTCTCTACTTCTATGAGATGAACTTTTTGAACTTCTACATATGAGTAAGAACATGAAATAGTTCTCTTTCTGTTCCTGACTTACATCATGTAACATAATGTTCTCCAAGCTCATCCACGTTGATGTGAATGACAGGATTTTTAAAAAATGGCTGAATAGTATTCCTTTGTGTATTTATGCCATTTTCTTTCTCCATTCATCTGTTAATGGACACCTAGTTTGCTTTCGTATCTTAGATATTGTGAATAATGCTGCAATGATCATGGAACTGCAGATACGTTTTGGCATACTGATTTCAATTCCTTTGGGTATATAGCCAGAAGGGGGATTACTGGGTCATGTGGTAGTTCTATTTTTCATTTTTTGAGGAGACTTCATAATGTTTTCCATAATGGCTGTACTAATTTACATTCCTACCAACAGTGTATGAGAGTTCTGCTTCCTCCGCGTCCTTACCAGCATTTATTTTCTGCCTTTTTGATAATAGTCATTCTAATGGGAGTGAGGTGATACCTCATTGTGGTTTTGATTTGCATTTCCCTGATGATTAGCGATGTTGAGCACTTTTTCTGTTGGTCCTTTGTATGTCTTCTTTTGAGAAATGTCTATTCAGCTCACTTGACCAATTTCTGATAGGATTATTATTATTATTCTTGCTATTGAGTTGAATTTCTTGTATATTCTGGATATTAATATGTCTTTGGATACGTAGTTTGCAAATATTCTTCCATTCTGCATGTTGTCTCTTCNGCTAAGTATTTCATCCAATCTAATGGTATTGTAAATGGGGTTGATTTCTTAATTTCTTTTTTGGATTGTATTTTTACATTTTGTTCTTGTACCCTGCAACTTTGCTAAATTCATTTATCAGTTCCAACAATTTAGTGTTTGTGTGTGTGTTTGTGTAACCTTTAGTGCTTTCTACATAAGATCGTGTTATCTGTGAACAGAGATCATTTTACTTCTTTCTTTCCAATTTGGATGTGCTTTCTTTATTTTTCTTATCTAATTGCTCTGGGTAGGACTTCCGGTACTGTTTTAAATAGAAGTATTGAGAGTGGACATTCATTTCAGTCTTTCACTATTGAGTACAGTGCTAGCTGTGGGGGTTCAATATATGGCCTTTTGTATGTTGAGGTAGTTTGCCAATTTTGTTGATCTTTTTGAAAAACAACTCTTAGTCTTATTAATTGTTTTCTTTTGTTTTTCTATTCTCTATTTTACTTATCCATGCTCTAATCTTTATTATTTTCTTCCTTCTGCTAATTTTGGGTTTAGTTTGTTCTTGTTTTTCTCCTTGAGGTGTAATTTATGTTTTCAGTTGAGATGTTTCTTTTTTTTTTTTTTTTTAGGTTCTTAGGGCTAAATGAGTCAGTCTAAATGAGGAGAGAAAGCAATGGTTTAGAGAAGGGAAAGGACATAGGCTTCTTTAGCTTCAGGTTGTTTTTTTTCCCCTAAGTAATAGACTTTATTTTTATAGCAGTTTTAGGTTTACAGAGAAATCAAGCAGAAAGTACACATAGTTCCCATACCCACATATCCCCCACTCAGCACACACACAGTTTCTCCTATTATTAACATCTTACACTTGTGTGGTTCGTTTGTTGCAATTATGAACCAATATTGATATGTTATTATTAACTCAATTTTACATTGGGTTTCCCTCTTTGTGTTGTACAGTTCTATGGGTTTTGCCAAATGCACAATGTCATGTATTCACCATTACCATATCGTGCAGAGTAGTCTTGCTTCCCTAAAAATCATCTGCACTCCACCTGTTCATCCTCTCTCCCTCCTGCCCTGATATGTTAATTTCAAAAGGCCAAGACAACCTTTTCAGACATTCCACTGTTAATTGCATTCATCCTTCTCATTTAATTTTAATTAAACCTTGACTTTCTTTTTTCCTTTCTTTCTTCTTTCTCTAAAACACCAGCAATCATGCACGTTAAGGCCATATTATGTTTCGGAGAAGTACCAGTGGGCTAGCCTGAGAACTCTCTGGCGGATAGCCTTGTTTGGATAACAAAAACAGAACATTGTGGTTTCTGGGCTTGAACTTAGATATGCTACCTAAAACTGATATCTACCTCCTATGGAATTATGATTCCTAAAGCTAAATAGTGAGGAATCCTCATAGCTGAAAATGGAGGACTGTACTTCTATGAGATGAAGTTTTTGAACTTCTACATATGAGTAAGAACATGAAATAGTTCTCTTTCTGTTCCTGACTTACGTCATGTAACATAATGTTCTCCAAGCTCATCCACGTTGATGTGAATGACAGGATTTTTAAAAAATGGCTGAATAGTATTCCTTTGTGTATTTATGCCATTTTCTTTCTCCATTCATCTGTTAATGGACACCTAGTTTGCTTTCGTATCTTAGATATTGTGAATAATGCTGCAATGATCATGGAACTGCAGATACGTTTTGGCATACTGATTTCAATTCTCTTGGGTATATAGTCAGAAGGGGGATTACTGGGTCATGTGGTAGTTCTATTTTTCATTTTTTGAGGAGACTTCATAATGTTTTCCATAATGGCTGTACTAATTTACATTCCTACCAACAGTGTATGAGAGTTCTGCTTCCTCCGCGTCCTTACCAGCATTTATTTTCTGCCTTTTTGATAATAGTCATTCTAATGGGAGTGAGGTGATACCTCATTGTGGTTTTGATTTGCCTTTCCCTGATGATTAGCGATGTTGAGCACTTTTTCTGTTGGTCCTTTGTATGTCTTCTTTTGAGAAATGTTTATTCAGCTCACTTGACCAATTTCTGATAGGATTATTATTATTATTATTGCTATTGAGTTGAATTTCTTGTATATTCTGGATATTAATATGTCTTTGGATACGTAGTTTGCAAATATTCTTCCATTCTGCATGTTGTCTCTTCACTCTGCTGATTGTTTCCTTTCCTGTGCAGAAGTTTGGTATAATCCCTTTTGTCTATTTTTGCTTTCGTTGCCTGAGCTTTTAAGTTCCTCTTCATAACGTCTTTGCCAAGCCAAATGTCCTGAAGTGTTTCACCTGTGTTCTCTTTTAGAGTTGATGGTTTTCAGTCTTCCATTTAAGTCTTTCATCCACTTTAAGTTAGTTTTTACATAGGATGTGATATAGGGGTCTAGTTTCATTCTTCTGCACATGGATATCTAGTTTCCCCAGCACAATTTATTGAGAATCTTTCAAATAAAATGCAGAAAAGAATCTGTCTTTTCTCCAATGAACACTCTTGATATTTGCCAAAAATCAGTTGGCTGTAAATACATGGCTTTATTTCTGCATTTTCTATTCTGTTCCATGGATCTGTGGGTCTGTTTTTATGCCAGTACTGATGTCAAAGGTAGGTTACGGGTCCCTGAGTGACCATAATGAGCAAAGCCTCCTCCAGCAACCCACTGTGTACAGGTTGCATAAGCAAGAAATGGCATTACGTGGTTTAAGCCACTACCATGGTCACCAGCACAGAGCCTTGCCCATCTGACTGGGCATGCCCCTGGGAAGGCTGCACGGCAGGTGTCCTCCTTCTTGGGTATTAAACTGAGTGCAGCTGTTGCCCTGATGCTGCTGGGATGGGATAGGGATGAGCTAGGGATGGCAGTGGGTCAACCAGCCTTTTAGTTCAAGAATTGTGCACCTACTGTGTGCCGAGCCCTGTGCGGGGACAGCGAGAGGAATGACACAGATGTTGTCCTCAAGGAGTTCATAGACTAGTGGTAAAATAAGCTGCTGGGAGAGCAAATGAGAACATGTGTGAGTGACGCAGACGTCACAAACTGTGCGTACTGGGGAACCATGTTACAGAACAGAGTGAGCAGGAGAACGGCGCAGTCGGCAGCCGTGTGCACTGGAGCCAGCAGCCTCCAGTCAGTCGTGGCTCTGCTGCCTACAGTGGTGTAATTGCAGCAGGTTCTTCAGCCCCTCTGCCTTAGTTTTCTCATCTGTGAAATAGGGATAGACATGCCTCACAGGCGTGTTGTGCAAGTGCCATGCTAACACATGCAAGGCTCACAGAAGGGTAACTTCACTCTAGTTGCTTAGACATATTATTTATTGGAATTATAAATGTTAATATTTTATGTTTTTATAACTCACTTGGAGGAAGCCCATAAGAGTATGACAAGAATGACAAAGTGAACCAAAGTCATGTCACCCACAAGGATGTATCAGCTACCTATCACCCTAACAACACCTTGTAAAAGAAAGTTAATGACTTAAAACAACAATCCCGGGTCTGGGGTGGCACTGCTCCCCATGTCTGTCATCCACCTGCCATCTCACCACCCAAGGGCCACCCAAGGCAGAGGCACAGAGGACATGCCCTATTGTCCAGAGCCAGTCGCATAACTGAGCCAAAGACAGGAACACAAGCAGCACCCTCTTCCCAGGACATGGGAGAAACTGCAGATTTACATGGCAGAAGGTGCAGACGCTGGTGGGCTAAGAATTGGACCCAGTCATTCAATGTATCTCATAAGGGTGGGAGAGATTTAAACCTGGCAAGGAGGTCTGGTGGGGAGGCTTGTCTTCAGCAGCCTCTCTGGCCGTTCCAGGGTTGAGGGCACAAACCTGTTCCACGTGACTCCAGAGGAAAGAACTAGGAATGATAAAAGGAGCCACAGGGAGCCCTCACGATCAAGACCCTCATTTCCAGTCAAGCACCCTGACCCACCCCCACCACCACCATTCGGGGGCCCCCTGTAACTCCTGACGTCATCCTGTTCTCACGCCTCCCTGCTCTCTGCCGCTCATGGCCACTCCCACTCACTCTTTAGGAGCCAGCTCAGGGATCTCCTCCTCTCGGGAGGCCACCTCCCCTAGGCCAAGTGAGTTAGATAACCCTCCCCAGGTTTCTGCTCCTGTAGCTCCCAGCACTCACCTCCAACAGGACCCTTCCACTCTGAACATTCTCCCAGTGGATAGGACCGTGCTGCGTGGGGCACGCACTGGGCCCCTTCACCTGTTTCCGCAGCCTGAGCACACGGGAGGATCAGTGCATGCTGTGAACTGAACAAGCCCTACGGTGGGCAAAGCTGCTCCACAGGGGTGAATGCCCCGTGCACAGGGCATGTGCAAGCACACGCTCCTGAGAGGCGGCTCCAGCACACTTGAAGGCGGGGAGGCAGAGTAAATGGGTCTCACTCGTGGGAGCAGCTTCATGGGCTTCACAGGCAGATGCAGCCAAAAGAGATCATTGTTCTATGCCTCTGTTTCCCCCTCTCAACAAAGGAAAACTAGCACCTGCCAATATCAGGCCTGGTACAAGGAAAGTGCTCAGCAAGTGGTGGGGAGATGGTTAGTCTTGAGTGGAATCAGGATTTGAACCCAGGTCTATCTGAGGCAGAGCTGGGCCAGTTCCTCTGCCCAACTGCCTATGGTACAGCCTATCCAACACTATTACTATCTTCCTGAAACTTCTATTTGGGGGGTGGTCATTATTCAGGTGGAAATGTAACCAGGACATTCAGGCTTCTATGTGATGAGTAATGTGTTCAGGGCAGCCAGCTCTATCTCAGGACTGAGACTGCAGTGAAAAGCCGTGCTCAGCCCACCAGCTTTCTGCCCTGCTTAACATTAATGCCTATCCTGCACTTTCCCCATGCCAAGCACAGTGCCTGTGGCTCTAATTTGATTTTCATGAAAACCCTAATATGGAGAAATTATCACTACCTTCATTTTGTAGGTGAGGAAACAGGCACAGAGGAGTTAGGGAATGTATTCAAGGTTCCACAGAGGTAGAGCTGAGATAAAACACACATATGTGTGGAAAGCCCCAGAAAGCACAATCCACCTGCTTCCTCCCTGCCTTGACATCGAGCAAGTACCTGATCTAGGTGCACAGTTTGTCCCTAGTTGATCCTTTCAGCTGTTTCCAAGCCACCCTGACAATTTTGTATGCTGAAAAGTACATACACTCTGGTGTCAGAAAACTGAACTCAAGTCCTGGCACTGATTGTCACCAGCAGTGAGACCTCAGAGAGTCACCCTCCCTGAGCTTCACTTCCATTTTCTGCAAAATGGGATAAGGAAAGCTCCTTTGCACTGCAATGATTAAGAGATAGAATTTGGGGCCGGCCCAGTGGCACGCTGGAGAGTGCGCCACTTGGGAGCGTGGCAGCGCTCCCGCCGAGGGTTCGGATCCCATGTG
>NW_007737045.1:74403-75482 GCF_000696425.1 Galeopterus variegatus
ATCCCGTTACCGGTCAGTAAAAAAGACAAAAAGGAAAAAAAAAAGAGAGAATTTGTTTTAAAATGCTTCCTACAGGGTCAGGCACATGTTTAACTCTGTAAATGTTCCTTCCTGCCTTCCTTGGCCCAGATTCCATGTCCCATACCTGCAGCCCTTCCCCCAGATGGCAGCCCTGGAGTGGACAACCAGTCATGGGTCTCTGGGAATCTTCTAGTGGGACTGATGAATTGAGAGAGAATGCAAGAGAGAAGTTAAGGATCAATATAAATTCACCAGCTTATGTGAGCGCCAACCATATGTCAGGACGGTGATAATCCCTTAACATGTAGTATCTCATTTAATCTTTACAACAGCCCAACAACGTAGGTTCTAATATTGTGCTCTTCCACAGGTGGGATTAAAACTAACAGAAGTAAAATGACATCCCCAAGGTCATTTCCTAATATTTAGTGGTGCCAGAATTGAATATAGTTCTGATAACCGAAAGTCTATGGCCTTAAATAGTGCACTCTGCTGTGGTCATCGGCCTGGTCCCACTGCCTGAAATTCCATCATTCAGTCCTTGGAGAAGAAATGAGGTGAGAAGTGTGAAAATGCTACCCTGGGACTTAGAAAGTCCCTGCAAAGGGTGTATGGAAGGAATAGCAGATTTCATGTTGTGGACACAGCATTGTGAGGAGCATTTGAAGTTAGACCTGCATGAATTAGGAGGAAAAGAAANCCAAGCAATTACTACCCAGCTCCTGCTTCCTGGCCCCTTGGCTGCCATCCCATGCCTTTGCTCTGCAGAACAAATGTTGCAGGTCAAGCATTGTGACTACAGATGGTCTTTGCAGTAAGTCTCATTTCTCTGAGAAATAAAAAGAAAAACCACCACATACCTCCACAGGGGGCTGAGTCTCACTGCCATGGCTGAGACAAGAACAGGGCCCATCTATTTGTTCATGAAAAGCAAAGTTTTAAGGTTAGTTGTATCAGTGCTCATCTATTATTTGGAACCAGGTGAAGTATCATAGAGAAATGAGTCTGCCCTTTGTTGGATGGGAATGCGTGATGGGAAGTACCTACCACCTGCCTTT
>NW_007737046.1:0-1632 GCF_000696425.1 Galeopterus variegatus
TGCGATCCGTTGCCGGACACGGAAAAAGACAAAAAGACAAAAAAAATAAAAATAAAAAAAATAAAATAAAATAAAAATAAAATCTACTCTTTCCATAGCAATATATTTCTTTCCTTTTTTTTTCTCACTCTTTATTAACATTAGGAATGTCCACCTTACTAAAGCTCTTTTTGATTAATTAATAACTACCTGAAAAGGTCTCTGAAAGCCTCAGATACTAAGNAGCATGAAGAGCCAAAGATTTCATATTAACTTCCAACTCCAATCTGTACTGTCTGTGTAGAGCAATATGTTAGGCAAGATTCCAAGTCTTTACACTGGTTCAATGAGAGCAAGCTCTGGTCCATCAGGAATATATTCCATAGACAAGGGAGGGGAATAATGGCTTGCATTCCTGACGTTTGCCATTCCTGGTCTAGCACTATCCTAAATCTTCAAAAGAGAGCAAGACAGACCTCTCACGTGGCCCTCCCTTGGGCATACATTTGTCTGTTGGACACTGGCTGTGAGTTATATTACCAGATCTGCCAGTGACAATAAATGTGATAAGAAATACATCTCTTGGGGCATTTTAAGCAAGCACAGAAATGTTTGGTAAAAATAACAGAAGACATAGATCCAGAAACACTTTCTCTAGCAGATTTGCCTCTATGATTGCAAAAGAAGCCTCAGGGCATAGCCTTTCCTTGAAACAAAATGGATGTCCTTGCTGACACGGTAGGATTTGTGGAGTTCTGAGAACTCCGGTCCTAACAGAAATAAAGACCCCATTCAGCAGCTTGTGGTGGTCTTTGAAATTTAATCAGGGGGAATGTATCTCTGTAATATACTAAGGAAATTGAGCTTTGCTACGTAAATAGAATGTAGAGGTAAACAACTCTTATGGTGAGAAGGGACACAAGGGTCATAGACTCCAATACTATTGTTTTCTAGTTGAGGAAACTGAGACAACCAATTGGGTCTCTTTAATTTTAAGGGGAAAGAAAACTAATATTTATTCACCAGTTACTACCAATTGTCTTATAGATTAGGAAACTAAAAAGTAGAGAATTTAAGTAATGTGTTTAACATTCCACAGGTAGAGCATTCCACATTTACAGCACAATCACAATTTGAATCCAGCTTTTTTGGTTCCTGTCTGTATGTTCTTTGCACTAGATCATATGTCTCTCTCTCTTTTTCATCATTTTTACAATCCATTCTCTTCTCTGTTCATTTCACCTACTGTATGTCTTACTCTACTGAAATCTGATCTCTTCTACTTTCAACTTGGTAAGGATCTGATAGACTGATAAACTAATTTGCAACTTATATTAATAGCTGATGAGACTCAATGACTTGTAACTCTTATTGTGTACCTACTTTGTGGTATTCTCTGGGGATATAAAAGAGATATCACCCCTGCCCTTAAAAATTCCAGAGTATTATTGCACTGACATCTATCTAGTCAAATTATCACTTTTTTATAAACAAATTCGTAATAAAATTATAACTGCATTTTCCATCATTCCCATGACGGATTCAAAACAGTGGCTGATTCTTTGGGTTATTTAAAATCTACTCTTTCCGGACCGGCCCGGTGGCGCACTGGATAGTGCGCTGCTTGGGAAGCGCGGCCGCGCTCCCGCCCGA
>NW_007737046.1:2135-25060 GCF_000696425.1 Galeopterus variegatus
AAGCTCTTTTTGATTAATTAATAACTACCTGAAAAGGTCTCTGAAAGCCTCAGATACTAAGCAAACTGTAAACTATCTTCTACAGCTTTTGGCATTTTTTCCCCCTAGAAAGATCTGAAAGTCTTTCCCATCTTCTGGGTCTAGTTATTATTAAAATCTAAAGAAGCAGAATTGGTGACATGAAATATCTAGATACTGTTGCCCCTGGTCAAGCTCAGCAGGAAGGAAAGATTCAAAACCCAGGAAGCCTAAAGCTGTGCTTCATTATAAAGAAATGCCACCACTAGCACTTCTCATATGCCTTCCTGAAAGGGGATTTAAGTGTAAGGGTTTTTTCCCCAGCAACTTTCATTATTCAGATTGAAATGTTATGTCAGGTTGATAGCCTGTTATTGTGAGGCACTGTTTAAAATAGGCATAGCTAGTTCAAGTTGGTGAACAGTTTGTCCCCAGCAACTTTCATTATTCAGATTGAAATGTTATGTCAGGTTGATATCCTGTTATTGTGAGGCACTGTTTAAAATAGGCATAGCTAGTTCAAGTTGGTGAACAGTTTGTTTCTGGTATTTTCAGAGTCCAGGATTCTAGAGAATTTCTTTCAAGGCAATGACAAGCACCCTACTTCACCATTACCCTACATTTTTGTCTTCAAACTAAGTCCTTTTCATTCTTCTTATCCCATGTAGAGAGTTGAGAGTGACCGTGAAAGAAAGGAGGAGCCCAGAGAAGGTGTAATTTAGAGTTGCTCTAATTATCCCTATACCTTTCGACCTACTATAGAACTAAAAGAGAAAACAGGGCACCTTCTATAGGAATAATGATACATATATGTTAGTTACAGCTCTAAAAATAAGGGAATAATAAGGGACCATTCATAGCTACTAAATTAGAAAAAAAATGTATTTAAATGATAATAATGAGGCTAGTTTGATTGCAGTGAAAGTATCACACACATCTAGTGGTTCTCAACTCAAAGCCGTGCGTTAGAACCACCTGGGGAGTTTGTGCATCTGACCAATGCCTACCCTCCACCTCCACCCCAAACCCTGTGATGAAATTTTTTTAAAAAGGCTTTTTGACAGTAATTTTCACAATATGTTTAAAGAGTTTGTATTCCAAACCTCATATTCTCACTTGTAATAAATTATCTTAAAAATAATTCAAAATAAAGAAAAAGCTATATGAGAATAATTCAGTTATTTATTATACTTAATATTTTAAATAGCTGTACTAGTTGACTTTCTGTCACAGATAACAAAATACCTGAAACTGGATAATTCATAAAAAAACCAAAATTTATTTCTTACAGTTTTGGAGGCTGGGAAGTTCAAGGTCCAGGGGGTGCATTTGGTGAGGGCCTTTTTCTTAATGGAAATTCTACAGAGTCGCTTGGCCACGCAGGCAGTCACATGGCAAGAGCTGAGAGAGAACACACTAACATGCTTCCTTCTCTCCTCGTAATACCATAGGTGCCACTCCTGGGATAACCCACTTATCATTAACCCGTTAATCCATTCATTAGGGCAGAGTCCTCATCAACCAGTTACCTCGCAAAAGCTCAACTTTTCAAATACTATAGTCTGATTTCCCATCCTCTTAACACTGTTACACTGGGGAACAAGCTTCGATGAGTTTTGGGGAGACATTTAATCCATAGCAACAGCCTAAATATTTAATGGGCAATATAGTAACTCCTATTCCCATCTCTCCACACCCACCAATATAACACCACCTGTCTGTGCTGGTTTTGAAGCCTGTCTAGTGCAGAGCTGGCTCTGAAACCAGTCAGGATGCAGTTCACTGGTGGCAGATATCTGTGACTATACTGGGGCTGGCAAAGTCAAGGACAATTAGTATTGATGTCATCATTAAAAGTATATTGAAAAAAATAGGCACTGCTTGCAGATGACCAGAAGAAATAGAGGAAAATGAAAATGACTTGGCTTGTTGAACTAGTGGGATTGCACAATAATTATTTTTCTTTCATTTTTAATTCTGTTAACATAATTTTAATGTCTGTACAAACATTTTTAATGGGAACTATTGGCAGGCTAAAGATATTTTTTAGCTTTATTAATTTATCTAAAGATTAAAATGTAATAGCATCAACTGGCCAGACTCAAGTAGTTTAAAGCCAGTGCTTTAAGAGTCACCGTTTGCTTTAAGTATCACAAGGTATCTCTTCCTACCAGTGGGATGGGAAAATGGATCATTCTTCTATTACCGGCACATATTTGTATTAGGACATTGTCTCCCAAGATTTCATATTATTCATTTTTAGGAAATGACCAGCATATGCATTTCATTATATTAGCTAGTCACTAAGTCAGGAAGTCCTTATGGAGTGATTCAAGGCAAGTTAAATTTGATTGTGGGGGAGGAGAAAGTTCAGTTAAGATGAAGAAGCCCAGACAATGGCATTTGGCACCTGGAAGAGAAAAGCAAAGCAAACTTCAGTTTAACCCTGGGCTTGACTGATAAGCAGGGGCTTTTGGTCTTCTGTACCCTTCTGCCATCCTTTTGTTGTTAAATTGGTCCCAGGGGCCTACACTGCAGATTATCCTTTATCCCAAGACTTTCCCAAACAGAAACATCTCATCCTTTATATTTTTCCTTGAACAAAGTTTAATTCAAAAGGAATTGTGTGTGTGTGTGTGTGTGTGTGTGTGTTCTATGCCAGGTACAGTCCCTAGGATCCTATAACTTAGATTCTCAAATGAAGACTCATTTGTTCAGTATCCATTACTGAAGATGCTAATGGTTGCTGGTAGATTATATTGTTATCTCACCTGCAGATATTTACATTTAAACATGCACTCCTCAAAGCATGGCTTCCATACTCTTACCCCCAAATCTCTCATAGTGAACCTTTGTCAGATTAATGGGTAAGTTATTTATTAACCTAGAGGCCTCCTAGTATTAATCCTGAAGTCACTGCAGCCTTGATTCCAGGTTCTTGAAACCACTGGGTTGATGTTCAGTTTCTTTCTTCTCCTTCCTGATCATTGGTAGAAGTTTCAGTGGATACAGTGATTCTCAAATACTAATGTGCACATGAATCACCTGGGATTCTGCTAAAATGCAGACTGTGGCCCAGTAGAACTGGGGTGGCACTTTAGATTCTGCATTTTTAAGAAGTTCTCTGGTGATGCTGGTTGTGTTGCTTATCTATGGACTATACTTGGAGCAGCATGGGACTAGGCAATGAGCCAAACACGGAAGGAAGAGGAGGAGAAAATGCAATCTTTTTCTACAACAAACTGGATATCAGTCTTCATTGCCCCTTCCAGTTACCCATGTGATCATTCCAACTCTGAAGCTTGAACTTTTGCTGCCACTTTATTCTGCTCTACAGTGATTCTTCTTTTTCTTATCCCATGAAGGATAAAATGAGGATAATAAAGTAGATAATTCCTTAATATAGCTTGTACTTTTTTGGTATTTTTTTATTTAGATTATATATAGGGTATGCAGATTTATATGCAACTTCAGCATATATATTTTACTGGACTTCTTAAAATTCTAAAATTACTTAATTTTTATAAATAATATATAATGTTCTCAATGAATGTGTGTATTATATGAGTACTTAATGTACTTGGTTGGGGAAAAGAGAAATAAAATTATTTTGGTAATGATGTAGTATTATGAATCTCTAATTGGAGTGAAAGACTTGATTTAAGTCTTGGCTTAAGATTTGGCTGCTTTAATCTCATTGTAACTTTGACCATTTTCTTATCTTTGTCAAATGTTCTTCCTCATCTGTAAAATGGGCAAGATAACAATATCAGGGGATGCTGAAGATCAAAAGAGCAAGATGTATATGAAATGCCTTGGAAACTGAAAGCACTTTACAAAGTTGCTAAATCAATTATTCATTGTTTTACATATCTTGCTTAAAATCACAATATGTTTTATTACATTTCACATGCCAACATCTAGGAAACTCATTAAATTTAAGTATAACAGACTAAATTTTTTCAAAAACTCCTCAACTCATTGTTCCTCTGGAAAGAAAACAAACTATTTGTTATAATATCCACACAGGATTTATTAAGTAATCCTCCAAACAATAAAAGTGTACTAATTTTTGAGAAATAATTATTTAAGCTATTACAAGCTCTAGTGCTTTTATAGCTAACATTTTTCCCCTAGCTTTGCTAAATCTAGTAGTTTATCTCAATTATTAAGTGACAGTAATATGTAAGTATCTAAGAGGTGAAATAAATCCATATTAACCTTGCATAGAATGGCTTCTAAAACAATGCTCAAACTTTATGAGAATGCAAAAACACTCCTTAAATATGATAATCATTCAGAAACAGTGACACGTGTACCTAATGAGTCAAAAATATTAATTTCCTTTTTCTCTTCCTCAGTATGTGTAAATGTTAGCAAGCCTGCTGAAAGGTTGAATCAGAGATTAGCTCAGAACTGTCAAGGAGAATATCAAAACAGCACCTTCTAGGGCATGTAGGCAAACCAAATACTTAGTGGAGACAGGCTAATTTGTCATAGTGCAGTTGCGATGGCAACTACGGTTCTCAGTGCCACGTGACCCAAAGCAGTTTCTGTTGACTGACTCCAACTGACTGTCAGTTCAGCAAAGGTTCCACTGTTTCCAGTGAAAAGGAAGAGAGGGCATTGATACTTGTTGAAAAGGCATAATAATAATAGTGTATCTCACACCATGAAAGCTTGCCTTTGTCTCCTTGACGTTTATTTTTATTTTGGCTAAAGGGATTCCTCTAATTTTTGTTACTCAGAGGCCCCTTATTTATTCACAGATTAAATATGCGTTCCTCTGTTTACTAAGAATTCCATCTACGCCAGTAGAGTTGTGAACAGCAAGTATTTAAATATTTTATGATAATAATATTTTATTTACAACGTGCTAAATTTTATATAGCATTTTTTCTAATATTTGTCAAGATCACAAGAAGTCTGGTTGCATGAAATATGAACCAGTAACTAAATTTCCCTGCATACGATTTTCTCAGATCTAAAATGTAGAGCTTGACAGTGCTCCTCTCTGATCTAAAGAGCATGAGATCTTTAGGGAAGGTAGACCATAAGTTTGCAAATAATTTTTCGTGTCGCCTTTTCACTTATCTTCATTGATAGGTAAGTAACAAGGGCCATAGATATACTCACACTCTTTGATTCAACAATTCCACTCTCAGGATTTTATCTTGGGGAAATTTCACTAAAGATATAATTCTATGATCTAGGGGAGAAAGAATGAGATTTGGAGTCAGATAGATATGAATTTAAAATCCTGGTTCTGCCACTTGCTCACTGAGTGCCCTCAGGGAATTATTTTACTGCTATGAGCCTCAAATTTCCTCATTTGTGGTACAGACTTGAGAGTATCCACCCTGAATGGTGATTGGGGACCTTATAAATCACATGTGCTAAGTGTCTGTGTACGCCCCTTGTATTTGTCAGAGTCCTCAGTATTGGTACTTGTCAGCACAGGTCATCTATAAAGCAAAAACCTCAGAAACAATCCCTATATGCAGAATTAGAAATGAATTGGTAAATTCTATATTCATAAACAAGATGTATCAACAGAATTAAAGATGGTGTAATCACTTAAACTTTTGATTTTTAAAAAATGAGTTATGGGGTAAATTTTACATTATAATAATAAAAAACAGTACTACAAATAGCAAAAGTAAAGCTATGGACATTATAATACACTACCACAACATAAAATATACATATCTGAAGAAGGTAATTTACGCAATGAAAATAATATAGGTAGCATGATTATAAGTGGTTACTGTATTAATATAGAACACCTCTTTCAAGATACTTTACTGTCATTGCCATTAAAAAAAAATAGAATGAAAGGGAAGACTGTGGAGGTTGGAGTGAGGGGAGTGGTGTCTGTGGCTTACACCACCACCAGCAACTAGACCACATCCTGTCCTTAAGACCCTCTTGTTCTTTCACTTAAGAATACTCATTCACCCCCAAATTCATGCCAGACAGAGGCACAGTTAACTAAAACATGGTTCTGCTAACAATTTTGTACATCTTTTTATGTTCCCTGAGCAACACTGCCTCAAGTGAGAAATAGAAAAGAATTTAAAAGAAAGAATCCATGTGTAAAAGAATTCCAGTTTATGCACCGAAAAGAATAAGTGGAAGAAAAGTGGGAGAGTGAAAACAATTTGCAAGATTGATTAGAAGGTGTGGTTTTCATTTGGAATGCATTTTTTTTCAAATTTAGGATTTAGACCTTTGATACAAGACATATGGGAAAAGTAGCAATAAGTACAACTCATAGTCTTTTCCATAGGACTAAAGGTTCATTATAACCTAGAACTAATGACCACAGGAACTAAGAGACACATGCATTTCTAGCTGAGTGTTTTTATGTCAAGCAGTTCATTGAGTGCCAGGCTCAGTGCTGCCAGCCCAGGAAAGATTGAGGATAAGAAGGCGTTGACAGAGGCAGCTGGGTAAGTCTCACAGTGAATGCTGACATGCTCTCCTCTCTAAAAATTCTAGCTAAACTGGCTAGTGTCCAGGTATTATTATCTATTCTGGCAAGGACAGAGCACATTTCACCTTATGCAAAAAAGTACATCAAGCAGAAGATATAGCCAAAGAAAATAGCCAAAGAAAAGTGCTTAATCCTTTACTGCTCTGCTTTGAACCATGAGGTGATTCTTAACATACCTGAGGGGTCTTTGTTAAATTTTGTTGCTGTTTTAAAACAGAACAATATATACTGAAAAAGATTGAAAATGTGGACTGACTGTACCAGCCAGCAAAAATAAAATAAAATAAATAAAAATATAAACTGAAACTTCACCTTGCTGGTATTAGTGGAAGTTCTGTCTCATTCATTGTTAGGGTCACTTCCCTAAGCCAGAACCATACTGCACTTCAGGGGACTTGTATTGGTATACTCAAGAGAAGGAAATGGCATTACCTTAGACTAAATGTCCCCCCCCCCCCGCAGCTTAATTCCCACTGTAACTGTTGAGGGTAGGAAATCCTATTATGGTAATTGAAATGTGAGGCCTTGAAGAGGTGATTGGGTTGTGAGGACCATGCCATAGTGAATGGTTTAATGGAGGTTGTGGGCATGGTTTTGAGGGCTTTAAATGAGAGTGCATGAGAAGCTCTCTCTCTCTCTGCTCCACCATAGAAATATGGACAGTAAAGGACGTTCTGAGAAGATCTCAGATGTAAATGAGAAGGGACTTATTGGAAACTGGGGCAAAGATCACCCTTGCTATGAACTGGCAAGGAACTTGGCTGCATTGTGTCCATGCCAAAAAGTTTTATGGAATGCAGAACTTCAAGGTGCTGCCCCAGGATATTTGGCAGAAGAAATTTCTAAGCAGCAAAACATTAAGGAAGCTGCATGGCTACTTGCAACTGCCTATGCTGAGTTATGGCAGAAAAGGCATGATGTAAAGCTGGAATTTATAATTCATAAAGAAGCAGAGGGCAAAAAATTGGAAAACTTTCAACCTGGCCACCAAAGCAACATTGTAGCCCCTTGACCGTTTGCTAAGGAGATGAGTATAGAAGAAAGGGATTATCATAAGAAAGGAAAAAAGATCTTGAAGGCATTTCAGAGGTCTTGGAATCTGCATCTTCCATTACAGGCCCAGAAAGCTAAGGAGACAGAATAATCTTGGGGAACAAGCCCAAGGCTCCTGCCACAGGCTCATTGCCTTGGATCACCTCGGGGTGCTGCCCCCCACACCAGCACCTTAGCTACTTTGGCTGCTCCAGCTGTGGCTAAATTGGGCCCGGGTGTGGCTGGACCCACAGCTTTGGAAGATACAAACTGGAAGATTTGGCAGCATTCATGTAGTGCTAAGTCTGCAGGCTGGCAGGATGTCACAGCTGTGGCAGCTTGGGAGACTGCACCCCAATTTCCGAGGATGTATGGAAAAGCCTGGGGGCCCAAGAAGAGATGTATCACCAAGGGCGGAGTCACTGCAGACAGCCACATGAGAGCAATGCCAAAAAGAAATGTGGGGTCAGAGTTTCAGCAGAAAACCCCCTATCAGCATCATGCCTAATGGAGTGATAAGAGCAGGACCACCATGGAGACCCCAGACCTGTGAAGCTACCAGTGTGCAACACCAGCCTGGGAGAGCTGAAGTTTGGCCTCAGACCAGGAAAGCCACAGAAGCACAGCTGCCTGAGGACTTGGGGACCCAACCCTCACACCAGTGTGCAGAAGACATTGAACATGGAGTCAAGGTACATGATTTACCAGCTTTGAGATTTAATGACTGTGCTGCTGGGTTTTGGACTTTTTTGGGGCCTGTTACCCCTTTCTTTTGGCCTACTTCTCCCTTTTTGAATGGGAATATGTACCCTATGCTTGTCCTACCATTGTATCTTGGTGGTAGATAATATATTTTGATTTCACAAATGGGACTTTGAACTTTGGAGTTTTGAATTGAAACAAGTTAAAACTTTGGAGATGAAATGAATGTATTTTTATGTGAAAAGGACATGAGTTTTGGAGGGCCAGGGGTGGAATGCCATGGATTGAGTGTACCCTGCTGAGCTTAATTCCCACTATAACTGTTGAGGGTGGGAAATACTGTTATAGTAAAGAAAGGCGGGGCCTTGAAGAGGTGATTAAGTTGATGGTTTAATGGTCATTGTGGGAGTGGTTCTGAGCACTTTCAAAAGAGAATGCTTGAGGAGCAATTTCTCTCTCTGCTTCACCATTTTCTGCCACATTAGACCCGTGCATTGCTGTAAAGCCACCACCAAAGACCCTCCCCAGATGTGTTTCATGGACTTTGTACTTCCCAGCCTCTGAAACTGTAAGCAATAAATACTGTTTTCTTACAAGGTACCCAGTTCCAAGTATTTTGTTATAAGCAACAGAAACGGACTAATATAGGCATCTAAACTGCAGTTAAGTATGACGGCCGCTGGCATCCTCATTAACAAGGCAAAGTGATGTCATAAAATTTGGTGGCTCTGTGCTCCTTAAGATGCATGGGAGACATCAGTGGCTGTGTTTCTGTCTCCCTATGCACCCAAGAGCCTTCTCCCTTTGAGATCTCATCACAATAGCAAGTTCCCATTGCTGTTTTAGCTACAGAAGTCTCTGCTCACCCACATCCTTGGAGAAACAACTTTTGAATCTGAGGGAAGCCTCTGATCCATTTCACCCTCTCAAATTCTCTTTGCCTCTTCTTGAAAGGGTTTAGGCTTTTGTGAAAGAAAAGCCAGCCAGACTTACAGGCTCTCGCTGAGTTGTGGTCAGCCTGATACTTCCCCAGAGGCAATGAAGCATGGAAACTACTCGAATAGGGAAAAGAAAAAGGAGAAAATGGGGGGGAGGGGAATATAGATATATGTAGACTGTATTAAGACTCATACCTTCATGCTCACGGACAAACCGCATAGCGGAAAAGTTGTACGGTGAGTGTGTGTGTGTGTGTACATGGGTGTTTGTGTGTGTAGTGGTGTTGCTATGTAAAAGAGAAAGCACAGAGGTGCCGCGACACTGAGACAGGGAGAGACTAAAGAAAACATGAATCAATAATGGCAAAATCACCAGGCTGAGTAACAATTTGAGTTCCCAATATAGGCCTGTCACACTAATGCTAGGTCAGCTATAGGAATCAGTTTCATAAATCGATAGCTGTTTCAAGTTTGTTTTACTTTAAATGAAAAGAGTGCCATACTTTGCATGGTGGTGTTCATTAGACGGTATGCCTGTATTTAAATGTGATGTGAGATTTTATTTTGAATGACATTTAATCTTTGTGTATTTTAGAATAATCTTTGGCAATTACTAATAGCATTAATTGTGACTTTCCTTTTTCTTTTTTTCTTTATTTTTAATCATGTACACCTTTAGTCTAACTTTGGCCCTTCAGATTAGCTGGTTTGGACACCATATTAACAGGGCCAAGACCACCAGCATGAATTTCTTGGGAGCTGGCTAACCTGACTCTGTTCCATGATTATGGATTGTACTTCTAACCCCAGCCTGCCAGTTTTTAAATGCGTTCTTCTGGTCTCAAGGGGTATTTCGTAAGAGCATGTGAACAAATCAATGGAAATCGATTTCCTATTTGAAAAAACTCAAATTTTATGACCTACATCTCATGAGGAACCAGCATTTTTGCATATGGAGGACATAATTAATTCATTCATTTTCAAATGTAGCTGTCTATAGGGATGTCAGGGTAAAGCAAATTTACATTAAAAACATTGTTTACTCTTGACAGGTCAGTAGACTGAAGTCTGTATCTAGAGGCAGGAAATTTATTGTTCTTGAATAATATCCAATTAAGCTTTTCAACATTTTCCAAGAGCATTCAAGAAGGGGGAAAAAAAAGGATACTTTCCTACCAAGGATTCCTTACTCTACCACTAACCAGATAACTTCTAGAATCATTTTCACCACTGGAGGTACAATCTGTTAAAAGTAATCAAGTGAAGGAGGCCAATTTCATCCATTAAGCCTTACAGGTACTGTCATGAGCCGTAGTGAATATGTTGGAAATAGTCATGGAGACCTGCAGTTTTAGAGGTTCAAGTCACATAACCCTTCTTGTCCTCTGCTTCTCCCCTACTCAGGCATTTCTTGACTAGCCTTTTCATTTTTCTTTCCAAGAAGCATAGTGCTTATGTTTTTTCCAGATTAATGCTCATATTTGAAGCCTACACTAGTCTTTTTTACTTCTTTTCTGATTTCTTTTTTGAAGTATAATATCATTTTAGGCTGAATTAAGACTGTGTGAGAAAGGCAGTAGGGTTTAAATGATGGACTTTAACGTGAAGCGGCACACAGGCCCTACCTTTTACCAAATGGGTCATCGTGAGCACATTTTATTCCTCTGAGCCTCAGTTTTTTATATCTGTAAAATTTACATAATAATTCACTTTATCTGAGGTTTCTTGTGAGAATGAGATCAGATAAATGCATTATATAAATAAGCGCAGTGTTAGCATGTAGCACATAGCAAAAGAGTGAGTACGATTTCTTATTATGATCATCAGATATTGAGGGGTTTGAGTCCAGGTGCCTTTCAGGAGCCCCAGTGTGGCTGAGATTAATGAGTGACATCTAAGTAGTATGGAGCTCAAAACACAATGGGTAAACACGTGTACCAGTGCATGCTAGAAATATTTTGTTCATTCATTCACTCATTCATTTATTGATCCCCATAAGTGGAAGGACTCTAGGAACAGGAAAAAAGTAAGCACTAGCTTAAGGAAACATATAGGAGAGGCACATAATTCCAATACAAGCTAATTATAATATTAAGTATCAAATAATTGGATACATGTAAAAGTTCTTTGTAAATGTTGTCATGATAGTGACAGTAAGGACTGTGTGAGCCATCAGATATGGTGATCAAATCACTGATGCCCTTTAAGACAGCAATTTCAGTGGAATGGCTCTTTTAATGTTATTTTTGTGTATTGTAAAGACTAAAGAAATACATATTTTAGTGATGATTATGCAAAATGTGTGAGAAATGGAGATGAAGTCACCTTTTCATAAAAGTCGAATTTGACCAGACTGGAGTATAGGATAAGTGTTGTAGTTTATCCATTCGAATGTCTTACTGTTGTGATGTTGAGGTCACAGGCTTCTGATAAGTGCTAAGAACAAATCTAAAATGCTGTAGTCAGTGTATTTTTTTGAAAGTAAGAGCAACTAAAATTTTCTATATGGTTTCCCAGGATTGAACCAAATTGTCAAAGGAAGCAGGGAGCAGAAGCAGACTTGTATTTTGTCAATCTGGGTGTTTTGTTTTGTTTTTCCAACTTCAGGCTACAATTGCTGATTAAGCTGATTTCTAGCATACTACTTAATTGAGTCAGAATGACTTAGAAAGAGAAGAAGGTAAACATTGCTTCAAAACTAGTTCTAGCAGGAAAATCTGAATCAGTACACTCCGAAGGGAATTTAATAATCTGTATAACTGAAAGTATTGACAAATTTAGATTAAAGATCTAAATTGCAGAATCTGATGTTGCTTCACTGTATGAGAAGGATGTTCATGGATTTGATCATAAAGGAAGATTACAAAGAGACAATAATCTATTGGACTATTTTATATTTCTCTGGACTCATACTTTATATGGCTGTTGGAATCAGTCACATCTGGAATAAATTGACTATGTAATTTTAGGCAACCTTTGCAAGCCTTAGTTACCTCTTTTTGAAAAATGGGAACATTAATATGTATAAAATATAATACATAATGGTGACTAACCCAACACCAGGTATAAAATCAATGTTTATTAAGTGTTAGTTTTATTTTGCTTCAATTTTATATACAGATACTGATACTTCACTTCTTAAGAAAATAGCAAGACTGAAACATAGGTTGAATACAAAAGCAGATTTTATGTAAAACAAGAAAAAAGTAAACATACCCTTTTTACCTGTAGATTTTTCTACAGCTTGACATAAAATGACCAGTCCTGAGTTCTCTAGTGATGGTTAGATCAATTGCTCCCTATTTAGAAAAATGTTCAGACCAAAAGAAGGCAGAAATTTTAGAGAAATTAACCATCAGCAGACATTGTCTTACTGCCTCCACCTGATTGAGACACCTCATATCTATGACACAGTGAAATATTACCAGCTGAGATGTTGCTGTATAAAGACAGAAAGGTAGCTCTAAAATTCGCTTGTTCTTTGGGGTGTGTGTGTGGGTCCCTTATCTCAATTTATCTTTGGTGAAGGGCATGTGATTTTAAATCAACAGACTATGATTCAAACCCTTTCATTTCCTTTCAGTTTGTCCTCGCACAAGTTAAACTTATAAATTTGGTCCCTCATCTGTAAAACTGCAGTAAGAACATCTACCTTTAAGGCTATCTCATCAATTAAGTAAGATAATGTATGTAAAATGGCTATCACATTGGCACATATTAAATATTCAGTCAATTATAGTAATTTTTCTTATTATTTAATAACATTTATAATACATTAATTATTTCTTATTAATATCTTCCAAATTGTGGGATTTGTAATCTTTTAGATATATTTAAAAGGGATCTTACTGTACTTACTTTGTGCTGCATGATGTGTTGCTACATGAGATGACCTACTAATCATAACATTTATAATACATTAATTATTTCTTATTAATATCTTCCAAATTGTGGGATTTGTAATCTTTTAGATATATTTAAAAGTGATCTTACTGTACTTACTTTGTGCTGCATGATGTGTTGCTACATGAGATGACCTACTAATCAGGTATTATTCCAGTTCTCTGGAGCTGGCTACACATCTACAAAGGGTATCAAACACCAGAATTTTTAAATTCACAGGGTGGTAGCCTCTTCTAGGCTGTTTCTTATCTTCATTAATTCTATCAGTTTGCTATTGCTGCTATAACAAATTACCACAAGTTTAGTGACATAAAACAACATAAATGTATATTTTACAGTTCTGAAGGTCAGAAGTCTTAAAATCAGAGTGTCTGCAGGGTTGCATTCCTATGGAAGCTCTAGTGGAGAATCCATTTTCTAGCCTTTTCCATCTTCTAGAGGGTACCTGCATTCCTTTGCTGTGGCCCCTTCCTCTGCTGTTAAAATCAGAGTGTCTGCAGGGTTGCATTCCTATGGAAGCTCTAGTGGAGAATCCATTTCCTAGCCTTTTCCATCTTCTAGAGGGTACCTGCATTCCTTTGCTGTGGCCCCTTCCTCTGCTGGTTTTGAATAAATCATCAGCCCAGAACCTTCAAATCTTATTTCTATCTCTGACCTTTGCTTCAGTCATCTATTCTCCTTCTCTGATTCTCCCTCTCATGCCTCCCTCTTTTTCTTATGGGAACTCCTGTGATTATATTGGGTCTGCCTATATAATCCACGATAATCTCTCCATCTCAAAATCCTTAACTTAATCACATCCACAAAATCCCCAAAGTAAAGACTCTCAGGATTAAGACATAGACATCTTTGAGAGGCCGTTTTATGTCTACTACAGAGTATTTCAAGGAAAAATTTATTTATTCTCTTGAGGCCATTAAAGACATATTAAGGAAAAGATTCAAGTTTAATGTTACTCATATTTTACTTTATGGGCATATTTTAAAGGGGATATATTTTTATTTTTATTTATTTAGAAATTTTTATTGGGTTTTTGCCATGTGATAGAATCTGTGCAAAATAATTTACATAATTTAATTGAATTATCTAAATCACACCTACTTTGTTAGGTAGGTTGCATTATCCACATTTCACAGAAGAGAAAACAGGACTTCTAAGACAATTTGTCCAAATTTACCCAGCTAATGGCAGAATCAAAATTTGGAATAATCCTGGCCAGTTTCAAAGTCCACACTCTTAACTAGGTCATGTTCTGCCTGTAACTCATATTATCTTAACTAGTACAGTTTAAAAGGATTCTTAAAATATAAATACAATCTTTAAAGATTCCTATGTAATATTACATGGGTAATTGCATTTATCTACAACCGAACAAAAAATAAAAAACATGCAAACAGAATAAAGTGTTCTAGTACATATACGGCTATTAAATGTGCAGTTTTGCTATAGAGGACTCATTTTTCTTTTATAGTAGGTAATAGACTTTTTTCTAAGATTTGCATAAATCTTAGAAGATACACATTAATATTAAAAATGTTTACATGGATGCTGAAGAGCTTTGTACTTAATTTAGTCAAATGAACATACCAAGATGCTATATTTTTTTTAAATTTTAGTAAGAGGACCTTAGATTGCAAACTGCCCAGAGACATTGGGAAAAGAGGGGCAAACCTATCTTTTATGAATCTGGAAATTCCAACATTGATCTCCAGTCAGAGAGGAGAGACTAAATGCAAATACTTTAAGGCCACTAAGGTAAAATAGAAATGAAATAAAAGATGATTGGATTATCACTCATGGTTATCAAATGTTCTATTCTACATATGCCATAAACTAATCTACAAATATTTCCAAAAATATTAATACTAAATGAATGACCCTTTGGATTGAATGATTCATTAATTACTAAAGCAATTGTGTTAGAAAGATAGTGTAAATGTAAATGCTATTTCACTATTGAGAGTGCTCAGGTAACAATGAAAATTATGATTAATCTAAGTTAGAGTTGAAACCACTAAACTTTTGTTCCCTTCAGATTTGGGCTAAATCTTGTATCTTAATATCCAAGAAAAATAGAAGCTCAAAAACTATCCAAATGTAACAGATACAAATTGTTCCTGGCTGAAGGGGCAGGTGCTACAAAATACCTGCCTACCTGGATTTGGCTCCTTTCATCTTCAGCCATCTTCAAACTAGTGAGAATGTGCATGTACCATCTCATTTGCTATAACTCCCTCTGAAACTCAAAATAAGAACCTTTAGCTCTCACACTTTTTAAAAAGTTCCCCAGCCTCTAGCCCAACTTCTAGGTTTTAAACTGTTTTACACATTCACTTTGGGGCTGGCCAGTTAGCTCAGTTGGTTAGAGCACAGCCTCCTAATACAAACGTCATGGGTTCAGATCCCCATGCTGGCCAGCCACACAAGGAAAGCAAGCACAAATTCTCTTTGGAGCCACCTGGTGAAGGAGGACGAATAGGAAAGTAACAGAAGACTGAAGTGCTCCAGGCCTCCCAACCTCTGTCAATCAGAGCTTTTCAGTTCTTTGTTCTGATTACAAGAGAGAGAGATAGGGAGAGAGGCAGGGAAAAATATTTGAAATCACTGCTGGCTGACAAATGTATAAATATGTTTAAAATTAGAACCTTGTAGTTTCAAAGATTGAATTCCAAATTCAAGGAACACAATATAAAAGTGAATTGGAATTCAGCATATGCATTTCAATTTCAAGATCTTTTGTTGACTTACTTTTTCCAAGTTACTTTTTAAGATACCTTCATGTTTTGAAAATCTAAATGTGTTAAACTTAAAAAATCTTCCAAAGTAACTTGGAATTCACGTGGAGTTCGTAACAATAGATTTCATTCCAGTCCGATGCTTAATGTATATACAATAAAAAAATAATGCAGTTGACTTTAGTAATCTGTTGTTTCAGTTGTAGTTATTTATTTTTTCATGTTCAAGTTCAATTGATACCAGGAATGCATTTAGATACATTCAAAATGGTTTTCTTTCATGCATCTAAAAACTTCATTTCTTTTGTTTCGATTGTGATCAAATTTCATTTGTTTTACCCTAGGAAAGTAATCATTTCTCAGCAACTCAAATTTAATCAAATGTATAAATATGAATTCTCGCTTAAGAGATTATCAAGATATTTTTCCAACAGGATTGTATTATCCTCATTGAAGGAAGCAATTAAAGTGTGTATGAATTCTATGACCTGTTCCAAGTCATACAGTGAATGAGTGTCAAAACTAGAAAGAAAACTGAACACTTCTGGCAACTAGTATTTATTCTCAGCATGATGTTTCTTCTTCTATATAAAAACTTGGATAATACAAGTATCAGAAATTGACATCATGAAGAATTAAGTTGTGTTGATCATTGCTAATTGTAGTAGTTGAGGTTATTTGAATTACTTGATTGACTGAAACAGACCCGTAGGGCATGGCTATTCTAACTTGCCACTCATTTTCTAAGCAGAACGTTTTTTCCTGTGCTATTCTCAGTATGTTATACCAACTGCTATAGCAGAGCCAAATTCAGGGCCTTAGCAACCAGGAGAGTGCTACACACTTCCTTAGCCTTACCCAGTGTCTTTTGGTGGTGTTGTTGGTGGTGGTGTTCTTTGATTATTTCCTAAATTTATTGCTTACGATATAATGTTTTAAGGAAATAGCCATATTGATCCAGGCTAATAAAACTAGAAATTTTTAGGAAAGAAATTAGAAATACATTTTCTTTCCAACTTGGAATAAAAATCAAGTTGGATAAAGAGCTAAGTATTTAAATTTTCATATTTTTATCAATTTTCATAAATAAATTCTTCTTGAACTTCAAATAGGAAGGATTAGGCAAATATAAGTTATGAGCCAAGCACATTAGAGGAAAGAAATATAAATATAGTTCAGGCAATATACCTGTAGCTGCACATTTACTACAAAAACTTTGAAGAGAATTATTTATTTGTTTTCATGGAACCTCTAAATGAATGATTTAAGGTACCTAGCCTAAAGGTTTGGAGGAATTGCCTCATGAAAGAGTGCAATAATGTCAGATCTAGTTTTTAGGAATTTGGAACTCGGGAGAATTTGATGGCTTGTTGGGCATGTGTTTGTGAAAGATATCTGGAGTGACTCACAAATGAGGCAATTATTTCAAGTCAAGTTGTTGTCTTCAGATACAAACAAAAAATTCTTTGAATTGGCATCATGTGTTAATCAAATGTATATCAAGTGACCGGCAAATTTTAGCAACTATTTTGAATAATTGAAATCATATTTAAATTTTTTTTGTCTAATATGAAACAGTTCAATATGAGAAAAATAAAATCTATTGTCTGAACTCTTTCTTCAGACAATATAATTAAGCTAATAAAACCATTTTAAACACCAAAGTAAAATTATATTTTGATGAAAATTTCTTGATAACAAATCAACTGGGTGGTCAATGAGCTAATTAATATGTACCAGAGGCTGGTGAACAGAAGCTGTAGAAGCTCACAGACATGTATTTGTATAACCAAGATATTGTCTGTTCTGCTTCTCAGTTGCTGCATAACAAACCAACCCAAAATGGAGTGGCTTACAACCGTTTATTTTTGGGTTGTCTCCTGGTTCTATGGCTGATTGGGCTCAACTGGGTGGTCCTCACTTGGGTCCCACAGGTTTTCAGTCAGATAGTGTCTATGGTTTAAGCCATTGGAAGATTTTACTGGGTTTATCAAAATTACTTCTTTACTCACATGTCAGATGCCTCTGTGTTCTTCTATGAAGCTGTACTTTCCAGCAGAGGAGCCCGGACTTCTTAACAAGAGCCATGAAGCTGAGATTACTAGTCCTATTCAGGGCCAGCTATGTAATTTGTGGAGCCCAGTGCAAAATAAGAATGGGAGGGGGTATGTTCCACAATTATTAGATATTTCACAACAGTGAAAACAGAGCATTAAACCGAGCTTGAGGCCTTTCTAAGCATGGGGTCCTGTGGGATTGCACAGGCGGCATGCCCATGAAGCTGACCTTGGCTCTATTAAAAGATGTGTCTGCTGCTGACATAGCATCACTTGTTCTAACTGTCCATGGGGAAATGGCATGTGCATATAAGGAGTAAAGAATTGACAATGACTGTCTTGGAGATAAGCTAACATGGTACCTTAAAAAGAAATGGAGTTAATGGTCAATATTGAAAAACTGGAAGATTTTACCTTAAGAAGCAATTCATATTTCTGTCTTTCCTTGAATAATGCTCTAGCAACCACTACCTGTAGCTGAGTAAAGCTGACTCTTTTAGTGAGGGCATGAAAACACCATTCCCCACACTCTGGACCTGGTCTGCTGCACACTTCTTACCCTTCCGGCCACTGTAGTCTTTTGGGCTTGAGACCTTTGTGTGTTACCAGCATAAAGTTATATTTTACTTTTTTAATCATGTGTGTATTTTCATAACTATCATATAAAATTATATGTGTAATATTCTAAACTTTCACATATTTTAAAATTTAATTTGTGCACCTATCACTCCTCTTGATTTCTCATTGTTCCATTTAAGATAAACTAGGGGGTTAATTCAGGAAAAATATGATTTACTTTCACAAAACTTGAATGAGTTACAAAGCTGTATTTTCTTTTTTTTTTTTTGTCTTTTTTTTTTTTTCCATGACCGGTAAGGAGATCGCAACCCTTGGTGCGGTGTCGCCCGCACTGCGCTCAGCCAGTGAACGCACTGGCCATTCCTATATAGGATCTGAACCCACGGCGGGACCGTCGCTGCGCTCCCAGCGCCTCACTTTCCCGAGTGCGCCACGAGGTCGGCCCCAAAGCTGTATTTTCTAACAAGGATTCATTCATACTCGAACCCGCGGCGGGACCGTCGCTGCGCTCCCAGCGCCTCACTCTCCCGAGTGCGCCACGAGGTCGGCCCCAAAGCTGTATTTTCTAACAAGGATTCATTCATACTTAATTTCACATAATACATTTTTCATGTTGACATAGATGTTTAATTATTTTAATTATGGTTAGTCCTGTTTGTGGATATTAACCGATAGCAACATAGTTAAAGAAGCAGATGAGCAAGAAAAAATACTGACCAATATAAATCTTTCAAACTATATTCTACAGATTTTCAGAACTGTTTGATGTAGTAAAGTAATTAAAAGTAACCAGGATTTGGATATATGAAAGCTAATATTACTATGTTAGAAAAATGTTTCTTAATGCTAACAATGATTTACAAAGATTTCATATCATAATTTCATAAGCAATTGTATTCATTATATTTTTCTGTATATATTTAATAGTACTTTCAAAATAAAGTTGCTATATAAATGCTAAGGAGTTGCATATATATTTTGACCATTTAACAGCTATGAAATCACAATACTTTCCTTTTATAACTTTCAACTAATTGTAGTTGCCACACTAATATTAGGAGAGAAAATGTAGTCCTATTAAAATTGATAGGAAAACTGAATGTCTTACAAATACCACATCATTTGTTTTAAAACCAATCAACCCACAATTTAGTGGCTATGGCTTATTATTTCTTTCTTTTTTTTTTTTTTGTCTTTTTCCGTGTCCGGCAACGGATCGCAACCCTCAGTGTCGCCCCCGTACCGGACCGGGACCGGCAACGGGATCGGCAACGGGATCGGCAACGGGATCGGCAACGGGATCGGCAACGGGATCGGCAACGGGATCGGCAACGGGATCGCAACCCTCGGGGTTGCTCCCGCGCCTCGCTCAGCCAGTGAGCGGGAACCGGTCTGTATGTGGGATCCGAACCCTCGGCGGGAGCGCCGCCACACTTCCCAAGTGGCGCACTATCGCAGTGCGCCACCGGGCCGGCCCTGTGTGGCTTATTATTTCTAACAAAATTTTTTTATATAATGTTAACTTTATTAAGAAGTGTAGCTCTAATTTTTAAAAGGCCATTTATTTTCATGCATCCAAACATATTTGTTCACATTCTGAGTATGAGTTTTTTTTCTAGGAAATACATAAGTACATTAAATAATCTGTTTTTTGAAAATTATTATAGTTTCATAGAATTATTTTCAATTTTTATTCCAAGTAGACTTTGGGTGAATTTTTCCAAGCTGGTTTATTTATTCTAATTTTACACACTGCAGTTTTTTGTTCTCAGAATAAAAGATTTGGCAGAGTTTGGGTAAGAGTAGTTAGAAAAAAGAAGCTGGAACTTCCTTACTGAAAACAACTCATTACTTCACCTTTTTATCTAATGCTGTGTGTCTTATCTGCAAAGCAATTCCACGGACTAATAGAATGATTGTTTCATGGAGTATAGGTGATCAGTCATAGTAGCTAGACTGTCTGGGGTTAAATCTCATGAGCAATTTGATTAACCTCTCCATTCCTTAGTTTCTTTGTAAAATGAGAAGAGTAAAAGTGTCCATCTCATAAGGCTGTTCTGAGATTTAAATAAGTTAATGTATGAAAAGCTTTTGTAACAATGACCAGCACAGAGTAAGTGTTATACAATTGTTATTGTCATCATTGTCATTATTATTGTGATTTCATATCTCATTTTATCATTTTTCAGCAGTCTTACCTAAAAAAGGCAAAAGATAAATAAATATATATATATAAATAAATAATTTATTAAAAAGGCAAAAGATAAATAAATATATATATATATAAATAAATAATTTATTAAAAAGGCAAAAGATAAGATAGATGATCTAATCCAATATTTTCAAAATTCATTTGACTATATTTAAAATTTTTAACTCTATGACTCTTAGAAGTGAAGTGGAAACAGGAGGTTGGAAGGTGGGAAAGGTTAATTCGCTACCATGGCAGCTAGAGTCTGAGGGAAGCAGGAGATATTGGCGTCTTTACTAGAGGGTCCTGCTGGATGGTAATCTTGTAACCTTGTTCTTCAAACTAATCTGGCAAACTTCTGGAACTTCACAAGGACTCTCCACAGGCTTCAGAATCAGCACTTCTAAGAGAATCTGTGTCTGCATCCTGAACGGTCATACATATGCCACCCAAAGCTAAAACTGCCTGAGGATGTGCCTGCCGCAGAGTTGTCACACCCTGCTCCTGTTCTTCTCCTTTTAGAAAGGCACTTCATAAAGAATGGCATGCATCTCTCATTTCCTAAAGTTTGCTGATTCCTGTGGTTTAAAACTCGCTGGCATGGATTAAACATCTTCCAAGATGAAGCAATCTTGAGGAAATGTTTTTAAAGTTTTCCGAGTGATGTTTTCTTATATCTCATGAAATCTTCAATATAAATCTGATAAATAAATTAAACCAAAAAATCCTCAGAGCACTAAACAAAGAGAAAATTTAGAATATTGGTGACTATATTGAGAAAAAGATTGGCTGAGTAAAAAAAAAATTCTTTTATAAGTCAGCTCATTTCCAATTCATTCTTTTCAACAAAATTGAAGGTGATGTTAATTGAGTTGTCAGCTGAGAGATCATTAACAGTAATTTTTTATTATAGATCTCTATGCGATTTTTGGCATATAACTTGGAAGAAGTTCAAAGAATTGAGTGACATTTCTATAACAAAACTCCTTTCGTTCTCATTTAGTGATTTATGTGAATTAGTTTTCTCAGGACTGACATCTATAAAAGTAAAAACTAAGAATAAAATTTATGTTTGGTACTATCTTGTTACAGCAATAAAAAAAATCCATCCATGCATACAAGAATTGATTGCAGAAGAAAAGCCTATTCATCCCATTAAGAAATGAATTTCCAATACATTTTTTATTTTTATGTTTAGTCATTATCAAACATTTATTGGTTTTGATCAACTGTATATGAATAATAATTATACTAAAAAGTTAACTTGGAGGAAAAATATTAACACATACATTCTCTTATCACAGGAATTTTTTAAATTTAAATTTCTACTTATATACATATTTTTGTTGCACAAAATTATGAGGATGATCAAAAGAGGTCTTTCAAATGTAAAAAATATATTTCATTAAAAAAATGCTGTGGGAGAGATGAAATGAAAGTTCTAGGAGAAAAAGAAACAATGCAAAATATTTTAGCTGTGCAGAGCTTTTTAATTTATTTTTTAAAGTTATATATTTTATTTTATTTATTTATTCTTTTTTAATTTATGAAGAACAGAAATTTATTTCTCACAGTTGTGGTGGTGGGGAAGTCCAAGATCAAGACACTGGCAGGTTTGGTGTCTGGTCTCTGGAGAAGAGAGCACTGGGTCCTCACATGGCAGAAGGTGGAAGCGCAACTGAGCCCAAGGCTGGGCCAAGCCTCTTTTTTAAGTACGTTCATCACATTCATGAGAGGAGGGGGCCTCATGGCCTAATCATCTCTTAAATGCCCCAACTCTAGCACCATCAGGTTGAGTATTAGTTTCAACAAGTGAATTTTGGAAGAGACACATTCAAACCACATCCTACACCCACACAGCCCCACATCCCCCCAAACCCTACATCTGCACACACCTGAACACCATCCCATGTCCTACAGACCTGTGAAGCAACCATTTTACCTCTCATTGCCCATCGTTCCTCCCTCCCACCATGGTGAGGAAGGCTTTCAGAGAATGAACCAACACAAGGCTCTGATCCCTGGGATCAGGGAGGTCTGGGAACTCCCCTCGATGTCTCAGGTGAGGAACCTGGTGTTCAGAGGTTAGCAATTGCCCAAGGTCAACAGCCAGCCACAAGCAGACTTTGCCACACTCAGAGGGCATGAAGCAGAACCAGGCAACTGTGGGGGGGGGGCTGCCTCAGTTTCCCCATCTGCAACAAATCCTTGGGAGAGCCATGGGGTGATGGAGTGATGTGGATCATGGGTTTTGTGGAGACCCTGCAGTGGTCA
>NW_007737046.1:25376-41836 GCF_000696425.1 Galeopterus variegatus
GAAGGCTTTCAGAGAATGAACCAACACAAGGCTCTGATCCCTGGGATCAGGGAGGTCTGGGAATTCCCCTCGATGTCTCAGGTGAGGAACCTGGTGTTCAGAGGTTAGCAATTGCCCAAGGTCAACAGCCAGCCACAAGCAGACTTTGCCACACTCAGAGGGCATGAAGCAGAACCAGGCAACTGTGGGGGGGGGGCTGCCTCAGTTTCCCCATCTGCAACAAATCCTTGGGAGAGCCATGGGGTGAATGGAGTGATGTGGATCATGGGTTTTGTGGAGACCCTGCAGTGGTCAGTGGACAGGAGGGTGTTGGATTGAGGTAGAAGCGTCAGGAGTGTGGCCTTGAGCTGGAGTGTGCAGAGCTTGCTGATGTATTTTATTTAATAAAACATGATAGTACCTATTAAATCGATGTGGTCTTTAGAATCAATTAAGTACAAATACAAAAGTTATAACAATTATTTTAACATACAGATACAGTATGTTGGAAGTTACATATTTTCAAATGTTAATTTTATGAGGAAACATTTTAGATATTAAAGTATGAAACTATGTAGTTTTTAAAATATTCTTTTAGAAGATATATGAGTAAAAAACCACTGACTGGTGAAACCTTTCAAAAAATTATCTCATTCTAATATTACATGATCATTTTGAAAATGAAATAATATTTACTTGATGTATTTAATAATATTTTATTTAAATTCTTATCCAGAATTGCTTTAGAAATATTTGACATATAATCTTTAAAAACTTATTGTGAGTTTTTTGGTTTTGCCTTGTGGATACTCTATTTGGCAATTTGATATTCTTCCTAAAAAATAAATAGGAAACAAGAACACACACACATAGAAACACACAATGGACCTAACCTTTGTTTTTTTGGTGGAGGAAGAGGATGGGAAGGGAAAATACAAGGCTATTAATTAAAGCACTGTTTAGTGTACTAGAAAATTCCCTTTTGTAGATGCTAATAATGTAATCCTGTTTAAGTACTTAATTAAAAAGTGACATTTTAGAAAGCTATACCTGGATAATGAAGGTAAGCCACTGAGATTCTTTTGGGGATGTTATTATTTTGATGCAAGTTTTGGACTAACAACATTTGAAGAAAAGAAAAAAAATAGTTCACTAAAAAAAATTCAAAGAGTTGAAATTCCTTGATGAACAAACCAGCCCAATTGGGGAAATGAGGAGAGAATCTACTGCTGCACCTGCTTTTTATTGCACCAATTCAGAACAATTAAAATGGCATCTACCTAGACTCAGTGTAGAGTAGTGACAATTACTATCACTGAGATGTTTTCTTTAGCTGCCTTCCTCACAGAACCACTCTGCTACTGGCTGCTAACTTGGGAGCAAGAGAAAGTACAGTCCTTTTTCTGGGTGTGTAACAAAAGAGAAAAAAAGCATCTTTCTTTTTTCTCCCAGACCTAAGTGAAGGAGCCTGTCTATAGAATAGAAGATAATGTTGTATTTCTTTTCTCCCCAAAAAAGGATCTGTTGACAAATATATGTTTATAAATGTATTCTAAGAAGACTCATTTGGAACATTTCTCTTTTTAATATTTTTAAAAAATCTACCATAGATATAAAAGTGTGAAAAATATATATAAATAATAATAATAATAAATCAGCACCCAGATTAAAAAATAGAACATTACAGAACCTTTGAAAAGTTTATTTTTAAAAAATAACATTTACATCATTGTTCTGATTTCTCCCACTCCAATTGGGATGCAAAGATTTTCAAAAATTGTAAGTGCCATTCAAAGCTTCTTTAGTGTCATTCGTTCTTATTTTTAGTGCTGTTATTTTTAATAGAATCATATTTTTAATAGAATCATATTTTTAATAGAATCATTTTAGTATAGTCTAATTCCATTTTTTTAAAAAATAAGTGAGTATGAAATGAAATACTTCTAGATATTCAAGTCTAAAGGTATATACATATTTTAAAAAGGATTATTTTATGAACTCTAGATAGTGGGTTTTTTTTTTTTTTTTTCTGTTTTCATGTTATCTATGAAAAAACAGACAACTCTGTCAGAAAATACTGCCATTCAACTACAAAAGAGATACCTCTTTGCATTCTGGAAAAGATAGTTTTTTTAATTGTAATTGAAGTATACTGTGAAATCTCAAAAAAAAAAAAAAAAAACCCTAAAAAGGTCTATGTCTCCAACTTTAGTTTTACTATATAATGTAATTTTCCCTTTCTAAACATAAAACTCAAAATGTAGTTTATAGCTTGCCATAGACAACAAATTTCACCTGAGTCTATTTTGTTGGGATTCCTATAGTCTGATCCCAACTTTATTTCCCACGAAATCCTGGGAATAATAATCTGCTTGAAGCAAACCTACCTGCTCTATATATTCACACACCTCTCTCTATCACTCATTCAAATTCTATTGACCTTAGAACAGTTCCCACTCTAGACTAGAACACAGTTAATATCATTTCTTTGTTCTCATGAGGTTTTTATTGCCTGTACCTATCATCTGGTATGTCTTGTAATTTTATTTATTTATTTATTTATTCATTCATTTATTCATCCATTCATTCATTTATTTATTTATTTTCATTCCTTGTATGTGGCTACATGCTCATAAAGGCAGAGATTACATCCATGTTAGAAATTTTAAGAAACTGTGTTTCAGGGTAGGTGGGAGAAGTGTAGGATATGTTTTCAGTTCTGATGTTAATATAAGCCTTGACCCATTGTTACCAAACTACAACAATCCAGTATCACCTTCAAACTGTTATCATGGTTGTATTAGTACTTTATTGCCTAGGGTGATCTTGGTGTGAGCAAAAAGCCAGTTGAATTGTTCTTACCAGTTTCCCTTTTAACCAGCTCTGACAAATCATTTTTTGTTCCCATGATTAAAAAACTCATAATTTTTCCAGACACTTTGTGGGTTAATGAATTGCCTTATTTTTTAGTATTTAGAAGTCTGGTATAGTTAATATCAAAGCTGAAATCTCTCAATTCACTTAAATCTTCCCCTTTCCTAACTCAGATCTGACCTACATTCAGAAACTTATAGGGAGGAGTAGGGACATAATTAGTCTCTTCTCCTGCTCTTCCTAGTCGCTATCCATCTACTCTGTATCTGTACACACGCACATACACAGGTAAACAAATGCATACACACATCCATGCATGTTCACATACAGGCATTCTGGTGTGTCACAGGAAACATCAAAACCTTTCTCATTCTGAGCCAGCGAGCAGCTGCTGAGGGTTCCTACCTGTTGTGATCCCTGCACCCTGCTTTTGAAGTGATGCAGAGAGGGACTCCAAGAGTAACATACTTTCCCGAAGACCTGGTCATGTCTAGCAGAGTGCCTTGTATGAAGGAATTGTAGAATCCCTTCCTGAGTAGTTGAAATTCACCAACATTCAGGGTCACACATAGATTTTCTGAAGTACAGCAAGTGTAGATAGATCTCCATTTTTTTTATTACCATAACCAAGAAGGAGTTATTGTTGTTATTCTAAACAACTTTATTATAAAACTTCTGATTTTACATCCTAAGTTATGAATTACCTATTGTTAACCTTATGAACTGCTAGTATTTATATTCTCTTGTATATGGAAAACTAGACTCAGAAAGCTTAATTAATTTGCCCCAGGTCACACACTTGTAGGTGACAGAACTTTCTGTTCCTCTATTCTTTGAGTTCACCACATAGCCTCTTTAGTAAGCCAGTTAAACTTTGGTAACTTTTTTATGAACTGCTAGTATTTATATTCTCTTGTATATGGAAAACTAGACTCAGAAAGCTTAATTAATTTGCCCAAGGTCACACACTTGTAGGTGACAGAACTTTCTGTCCCTCTATTCTTTGAGTTCACCACATAGCCTCTTTAGTAAGCCAGTTAAACTTTGGTAACTTTCCATTTTGCCTTATGTAGAGTGATATGAACCCCAACTGAGTGGTACATTATCCTCTGTAATCATGGACAAACCACTTGAGCTTTCTGAGTCTCAATTATCTTCTCTGTTAAAATAAAATAATCTTAATAATAGCTGCTCACAGATTTATTGGAATAATTAAGATCTATAATACCTGAGGGCAGGAACTATGTCACACAGTGCATGACACATACAAGGCACTTAATACTGGTTGAATTGAATTACATCTCACAGATATGAAGACTTTTGCCTTAATTTTCAACTCTCTCTCCCCCCGCCCCATCCCATCAATGAAGCAGAATTTAGAGATACTGTCACAATAGATGATGCATAGTTAACTTTTGATAGGATTAAAGTTTAAACAGGAAAAAACAATTATTATTATAAATCCTATTCTTACAGAATTTTGTATCAAAGAACTTCTAAATTTTCCAGTGAAGTAGTCAGGTTCTGTATACCCAATCCAGAGGTTTTATATCAACTTGGCAAATTAGATACATTCCATTTAATATGTGTTTCATGCATATAAGTCACATGAAGTTCTTACTTTTCCCTGATTTGAAAGGAGCAAAGTGCTCCTTGCATAATTCAATGGCTCAGAATGGCTTCAGATGGAAGAAAAACTTGTAACAGTTGCAAGATGATCAGCTATCTTCTTGTCATCAGGGGTTTACAATCTGAGCACCATATGGTTGGTGTCATTTATTTTGCATTCCTGCAAATTCTTTCTTTCTTGCAAATTACCAGCTAAGTTGTATGTTCACCTTAAAGGAATTCAAAGTCTATGGCAGGTTGTCAGATTTGCCCACACAGTATCAGAAGTCAGACCACCCACTGAGAGTTTTAATTAGAATTACCTTTTGCTGAGTAGATATGTATTATGTGACTTTTGATTCTGTAGTTTAATAGAATATTTTATAGATGATCACTGTCATTTACAGACAGACAGACAGACAGAGAGAGAGAGAGAGAGAGAGAGAAGCAGAAGAAAAGAAGAGCAACTTAAAATTTCCCAAATCTTTTCTGAGAGAAATAAATCTCTTTATTAAAGTTTATGTCTATCCAACAAGCTTTTACAAATAAATTCCTTCCTAGAATTCCCCTGATGACATCTGATGACAAAAGAACTAGTAGGAGCTGCTCATGGTGAGAAGAGACCCCCTGAGCATCCACACTTGATGCTTTTAGAAATGAAGAATATTTTAGCTGGGAAACTCTGCACCTACTGGGAGATTTACACTTTAATGTCATCTATCAAAAATGTAAATTGCATATTACTCTAGGCCGGGCCGATTATTTTAATTATTATTATTTTTTTTAGCACCATCAGTTCTGCACCAGGTGACTCTAGTGAAAATGTTCAAGTTAGAAGAGAAACTGTTATTTTCGAATTTCCTAAGCGACATCGATTTGTACGGCTAACATTTTAGCAATAAAAAGCAAAATATAAAACTGCAGCCTGCTGTGAAGGGAAGTCTACACATTGAATGAACACTGCAGGGACATACTCATAAATATTCATTAAACAGGGTTTCATTGAAAATGAAATTTAAGTACTTAAGGTAATGCAATACAAGTAGGTGAAATGCTATTTCACCTCAACTAAAGAAACAGGATGGAATGAGATAAGCTAAGAAAGGAGGATAGAGTTTAGAGCATACCTTTTGTACCCCAAAATATGAATAAAGAAAATTGCGTGTTAATTTAATTTTCCTATTTATCCTTGTGTTTTTTAAACATCCTATCAGAAAATGAATTTGGGAGATGACATGAAGGTCTAGAGAGATTCCCTGGAATAGGTAATGAAATATAGTCTCCTGGAGATAGCATTATTTAAGTGACTTCCTCTAGGAAGTCACTAAGCTTTCTGATGTTATTTTCTTCCTACAAAGTGAGAATAGCACCACCTCCTTACTCACATGGTCTTAAGAAGAGAGAGACTGTGTATTATAAACTACAAAGTATTATAAACTATAAAGCACCATGAAACTATCCACTGTTATAATTTCTTAGTATTCATTTCAGTACACTTAGGGAGCTTATTTTAATCTCTATGATTGCTTAGTCACACTGTCATTTTTACATTCATTGCCTCTATTCTCTTCTCTTGTAAAAAGTGAATTAATGAATACATTCAGATAACCAGTAAATATTAAATGAAAACCTATGATATTCCAAGCATCATTCTAGAGGCTCAATATAAATCAATAAACAAAATAAAACAAAATATCCCCGCTTCATGGAGCTATGTTCTATTTAGGGAAGGCCAACAAGAAGCTAGCATAAACATAATAACTACATAAAGTTAAAATGTTGGTAGGGGAGAAGAGCTTTAGAGAAAAATAAGCATGGAAATGGCATAAGGAGTATGGAGGGTAGCAGGGAACAAGGGGATCTGGGCACAGTGTTTTCAAGATAAATTGGTCATTATAGGAGTAAAAAGCAGGTGATCTTTTTTTCTCCCTATCATAAAGGTCATGGCCGACATGCCCATAACAAAAGACAGGTTAACAAGAAAAAAGCGTAGCAAATTTGTTTGATCATAGTCTTACATGACACAGAAGGCTTCAGAATGAAGTCCCGAAGATACAGGGAAAACTGTCTATTTTTATGGTTAAGTTCAACAAAGAGTGGACAGCCACGTAGAACTTTGTACAAAATGCGTGATCTGATGCTAACAGACTGAGTGGGGAAACTCAGCAAGGGCTGTCTGTTCAGATTCTTCTTCACCTCTGTCTGCAGCATTCCATCCTTCCAGGTACAGGACATGACCTCTCTGGAATGAGAGTCTTAAGAAATCAAGAAATTAAAAGAAATTTATGGCCAGCAGTGACATGGAAAGATGGGAGGGGGGAGGTTAGAGTAATATTTTTAGGCTTTATGGCTGACTTTGGGGAAAAGGGGTTCTGGTTTCTATGACCCACCTTGGGGAAGAGGGATTCTAGTTTCTATGGAGTGAAAATGAGGAGTGAGTGACAGGAAGTCAGGAGAAAGTCAGAGATGTTGCTTCTGAGGTTGTTTCTGAGGACTTTCATTTTAAAGTATCATTTTCTGAGCCCCAACATCATGGAAGGCTTTGATAAGAAAATATCATTTGAAGACAAACTTTGAAGTAAGGAAGGAAGAAAGTCCTATGGATATCTAGGAAAGAGCATTCCAGGCAGAGAAAATAACATGTGTAAAGGCCCTGTGGCAGGAGTGTGTCCCGGATGTTCAAGGACCATCAATAACCCCTGAGGGACTGTAAAAAAGTAGATGCGAGAAAGAGTAGGTAGAAATAGGATCAGAGAGTAGGAGGCGAGATATCACAGGGACTTGTGGACTATTGAAAAATTTTACTTTTTACTTTGCATGAGTAGAAGGAAGACAGTAAAGAGTTTTGAGAGGAAATGTGATGAGATTTGACCTATATTTTAACAGGATCTTTCTGGCTTCTGCATGAAGAGATGATTGTAGTAATCCAAGAAAGAGAAGATGGTGAATTGAAAAGGGGTTGTAGCACTGAGAGTAGTGAGAAGTACTAATATTCTAAACTGTCTTCAAAGTTACAGCCAAAATGATCTGTTCATAGTTTGGATGAGAGATGACAACCAAATGCTGAGTCAGGATGACTCCGAGGTTTTTTGCCTGAGCAAGAGCAAATGGAAGGATTGGGTTTTCATTACTGAATGAGAAGGGTTTTGTTTGTTTGTTTGTTTTTTCTTTTACTGTGTTTGCATCTAGGTGAGCATGCAGGTACATTAGGTCAATATTACATGAGTTATTTGGTTGTTTTTATCCAGTTATTTTTACTGAGTTGTCATGTTCCTACTCTTATCAAGCTAATTTAAATTGATTTATGTCATTGGGGCATTAAGTCAGTACACTTTTTGTTTTGAAGTTGGTTCATAAGAAACAAATTAAGGTGTAACTCCTCTCTATATAATTTTTATTTATCATTAAACTATAAAGGTATAAGGAAAATATTCTGCTATGTTATAATTAACATGATTAATTCAAGTCTGATGGAGAACAATGAATTGTGTTTAATCAGAAAATGAACCAGTCCTCAACTGGTAAACCTATCTGTGAAAGAAAAGGGAATTCTACAATATAAAAAAGAAAAAAAAAGGTGTGATAGTATTTGCCTACAAATTAAATCTGGCAGAAGGATAGAAAGAAAGAAATAGCTCTAATACTATCGTTCAGGAGAACTGTTGAGATGGTAGAATCATTCATAGTGACTGAGAAGTCTGGGTGCATGAACAGATTGTCTGAGATGCAGGAAGTGGGGACAGTGGAGGGGACTATCTGCTAAACTGATGGAATTACTAGAATGGTCTTTCTCTGTTAGTCTTGACTAGAGCGATGTTTTCATCGAATTTCTTAGGGGCTAAAGAGAATTGAAGAGTTTAGAGCTCTTAAAGGCTCTCTGGCAGGGTGAGTGGCTGAGGGCCAGGGAAGGACTCCTTTGCATGTAAGACAAGTCAGGTAGGTGACTCATCCCAGCCGCCAGCTGCCTCAGGGAGCTGCTGTCTAGCTTAGCTCAGGTGTAAGTGTGGGAGTATCCACTAAGGTTCTTTTGCTATGAGCCACCTGAAATCAAGAGAGATTAACTTAAGCATAAACGTGGCAGGGGTGGTGGGTCCAAGTGGGATTTACTAGAAGGTTGCATGAAGAATAACAGGAAGTCCTAAACAATCAAACACTGGGAAGAACAAGCATCAGGGAAGCTCAGGGGACCTTAGGAACAAGTAGAAGAAGTTCCAATGCAGTGTGAACAATGATATCTTGGGAGTCATTGAGTGATTGAATGGGAAAAGTGGGAGTCGTTGGTGAAAGAGATGAGAAGGCAAATGCATTAAACATTCAGTGAGACATTGACATCATCCACAGAAGTTATTCTTGGATTAGAAAAGACCATGAATCAGATGCCGAAGTCTTCAGTAATGACACTACCTCAAATGAGAGACTGGAAGTTGAGGGAGTGGCAGGAGAAAGCAGCAAAGCAAAATAGTGATTCAGAAGCCTGATTGTGAAGAGAGGGGACTGGTTCCCACCACCGCATCTTCAAATAAGATCAAAGCAAGCCCTCACTAGCATGCACTTCACAATAAGCCACATTCCAGTCAAGGCCAGAAATTAAAAGGATCTGTGGATTAATGGGTTTTGATGACTACAGCTGGGGCTTCTAGAGAGAATGCAATAAGAAGGAGGGTCAAAAAATGACCAGACGGTGACCCTCTTGGGTGACGAATAAAGGTAGTAGGCATTTGAGACACAGTTTGTTTAGCTTGCCACAAAATTACAAGTGACTCAGATCCACTTGTGTGGGGGAGGACTCCAAGCACTTTGGAAGTCAGATTTGATATAGTTATTGTTCTTTCTGGCTTTTTCTATTTCCTTTTCAGAAACATTAGATGAGATGATAATGATTATCAGATAAATCAACTGAGCTTTCTTGTTATATTTTTTTTACCTTCCCCTAAATTAGACACAAATCCCATTAGGCAATGACTAGATTTTTTTCTGTGTTCTGAGTAACATCAAGCAGACTCTCAGGGCACTCCATAAATGTTAATCTCATATGTATCTCCAAATCTCAAAGGCTCAGTTTGGTTTTGACAGATTTTTTATTCATAAGGTATTTGTCAGATCATGGTTCTTTTTATAAATATACATTGTAATTGGGTAATGCTAGTTTATTAAATGACCATACGATAAACAAATATTCTATTCATTGAAGGAGAAATATTTAACACCTGAATGATGCACAACACTATTCTCAGTATTAGCGGAGGTGTGAAAGACATTGGATTGCTTTCCAAAACTTCATAATATTAGAGAAAAACCATATGTATAAATGAACAACTTTGAATAAAATCTAAAATATTCCAGAATCATGAAAAGAAAAATAAAAAAGTTGGGATATTTTACTTTCTTTGGCAGATAAATAAAACAATTAATATCTAAGTTGCTCATTCTACTCTGTTGTTTCATGGAAAGGTTGCAAGAGACAGTGAATAGTGATGTGAATAGTGAAGATTTACATTTGAATTATAAGACAATACATTCATTGATTCCATGCCAACCACGAGTTGCATTAATATCACAATAAAACTCAAATAGGATTTTTTTTTTTAACTAGAGATAATAATTACTTTGAGTAACTATCCCTTCTACTGGGCTCCTCAGCTTTCCGGCCTTTTCTCAGAACAGAGATCACACCGCACACTTTACCTTTATTCCAAATGATTAGGATTCCCCACCTATCTTTATACCCTGGAAAAACACACTCTATACATGAGTTGCAGTTTCTGTTGTTGTTGTTGATCAGTGTTCTCTAAGTATCTTTTCAGAACATCTCTTGATGGATGTTCTGAAACATCCATCTTGATCACAACATTTGCCTTTATCTAAGAATCAAATCACAAGTCAGGCTGAGCCATAGCTTTCTCACCAACATGTCACTATTTAAATAACTGATGAGATAGATTTGAAAATCAAGGAATATCTTTGAACACCTAAGAGATAATGCATGCCTATGGAAAAATCCCCAATAAAAGAGTCCCTGTCCTGGGTATCTTATTTCATTATTTAATTGACTGTCCATAGCAACTTTGTGAGGTAGGCATTGCACCAGTGAGGAAAATGAGGCTTGCTGGCTATGAAGTCTGTCCTAGACCACTCCATCATTCACAAACAAACCGGGCTTTTCAGACCGGCCATTGCTCCTAAATTCTGTGCTAAGTTCCCTCCTGGGGGTGCTGGAGTCTTTTGCTTTCTTTTTATTCTCACTGCCTTAATTCAGGCCCTCATCATTTTGCATCAAATCCTAACTAATTCTGTAGCAAGCAAAGTCATTCATGATCTTGCTAATGTCACGTAATTTATAATTAAAGTATGAGAGGGAAGGTTACAGAGGTTAAGGGATTAGCCTAAGTTCATACATTAAAACTATCAGAGATGGGGTTTAGTTGTAGCTAGTGAGAGAGAGGTACAATTTCTTAGTTAAAATCTTAGAACAAGAATCAGTAGTAAAAGTCTAATCTAAAATTTTCTTCTATGTGATCAAACATGAAAATATGGATTTTTTACCTGCCCTAAAGATCAATAGATGCTAGTTTTCTTGGAAGCCAGGAGAAATAAAAAATTCAATAATGCCACTCCTCCACAAAGTTAGCCAAGTTTCAGTCCCTTGAAGTTCAAACCATTTGGTCCCATTTGTCTTGAGAATATGGAGTCGACATGGCACGTGTGCACATATCACCACACACACACACACACACACACACACACACACACACACACACACACACACACGCACTATTAAATTGATGCAGACCAAAACAAAAAATCCATTAAAAACAAAAATTGGACTTTGGATAGACTAAGTACACTAACTAGTTTGTCTAAGTTTTTGTTTTATTTTGTGTGTATGTGTCTTTGAATCTTTTACACCAATTGTTAGTGAAAGAAACTGTAAACTAAGAGAAAATATCGAATTATATCATGAGAGAAGTTGGTACCTAATACAGATTTTGAGACTCCAAAGACATACCGATCCCCTGGACAGTGTAAAGCCTACAGCAAAAGCTGTTCTGAGCAAAATTCTTAAGCATAATTTCGAGGATAATACCTCATGGAGAATATTGAACTAGACCAAAACTTTTCATAGACATGGATTCTGTTGTGCAAAGTTATCATTTACTTTATAAAGATCTTCGAATTTTCACATTAGCATTAACTCCTGTTTTTCAAGAACTTATTTATTAATTAGTGCTGCTTTTGTTGTTTTCATAATATTAATTCTTTAAAAGGAATGGTTTCTTCTTCTTTTGTATCATTTTTTTCCCCTGAACATTTATTATTTCCACTTGCAATGGGTGCAAGAAGTTTTAAGAGTAGCATCATCTAAGACAGAGGTCAGCAAACTATAGCCTACAGGCCACATACAGCATGCTGCCTATTTTTGTAAGACCTCAAGCTAAGACTGCTTTTTATAGTTTTAAATGGTTGAAAAAAAATCAAAAGACTATGTTGAAGGCATGTAAAAATTACATGGAATTCAAATTTCAGTGTCCATAAACAAACTTTGGAGCACAGCCCTCTCCATTCATTGACTTACTGCCTGTGGCTGCTTTTGTGCTGCAATGGCAGCCTTGAGACCCCATGGCCCACAAAGCCTAAAACATTCAATATTTGTACTTCACAGTAAAAGATTGCCCAACTCCGATCTAAGACAATGATCTTCAAGTCTTTCAAAATTACCTTCAACTGAGAAGATTCTGTTCCCCTGTTTTCCAAAACATGAACATCCTTCGATTTACTTTTGTCGAGCCTTTCTCAAGGCCCAATATATTCTTTACATCAGTAAAGTTGGTAATTTTTGCTGTCAAGATGATTTAAGACTTAAATACAGGAAATATTTTCTTGAGAGTAAAGTTTTTAAAATAGAGGCCTCTGTTGAAAGTAGTGTTCTGGAAATCTCATTTTCAAAGGAAAAAAGTTGCTTTTCCTCATCCTATATGTTATAATCAAAAGTATATGAACTTTGACTCAAATACCTGGGTAAGATATTTAATCTGTTTTATACATTGAATGAGGATAGTTATACCAACCTCATAGGTTTGTTGTAAAGTATAAATGTGATCCCGAGTCAAGTTCTGAGCATATTATTCTAGTTTATGCATTTTAATCTCCTTGCTCTGTGTCTATTCAAATGCTGGGTACATTTGCTGATGTCTTAAAGCTAAAATCAGATCTAGAATCCTATGTAACGACTCTTACAAAATAGCCTAGGAACACGTGACTGTTTTCTATATTGTTTATGTATGTTTCAAACATTTATTCTGGTTTTGTAGTTTATAATTCTAGTCTCTATGTCTGCTTTCTCTGTAAGGGCATCATTTTTCATTCTCAGCATGGCCATATAGGTGCCTACCTCCTACACTTCCTCATAAGCCCTATGCATTTCATGTTTATTTCAGTATGTTTAATTGGCATTATTTCAGGTCCCTACACAATGGGCTTAGAAATTTCAGGTTAATAAACATGATGAAAATTATTTCTCTCATTTATTCTAGCATTATAAGGGTAATTACATCTAAGCAGTGTGACACCATTGTAAATCTGTGTGGATGACCAGGGTTAGAGTGGCAGATGGCAACCCATGGACATTATTATTGCAGTTTACTGTAGCATTTCTGCAAGCTTCTAAATTGAAATTCTCAGCTGAAAGGGTACCACAAGATTGAAGAAAGAACCTTTAAAATGAAATAACTTGAGTAAGCTTTCATGAATTACTATATTGATTCTGTCATTTCTTTAGGTCTTCTAGGTAATGCCTTATTTCATTGTACCACACTGTTAGAACATTGTAGACTGCAACAGGAGACTTTCTTTCCTCAGCTTTTCACTCTAAAATTGGTAGTCTTGCTTCAGCATCCACCATTATATGTTAGGCAGTGAGTAAATGTAACAAATTGGAGAATTTTGAAGTGATGCTATTTTACCACATCTGTCTCAGATTAATATACTTATTTTCATTGCTTAGAAATGTAACAGAAAATGAAATAGGTTGTCTTTCCTAACTAGAGTAAAATGTAAAATCATGTGAAATAAAACTCATGTGAATACAGAAACATACACAGAAACACAATGAAAGTTTTCCAAATTAACATAATGTAAAATTTCAAATTATGAAACTAATAACTTTCTCTTTTTTTGTTCCTATCTACTTCCTCTGATTTCATACTGCAGCTCCCATTTGGTGAACAACCACACTGAAAGGATTGTCAGAAATATGACCAAAATTAGGATGCCCTGGCTCTGAGTAATGACATGCTATTAGTGCATAATTTTCAGTTAATGAACTTTGTAAATATGTTAGCTCCTTAGATTTTTTTAAAATTTCTTTCTTAGTTATGAACTGAACCCCAGATTACTGAGTTTATGAAATAATTCATCCATCAGTGAGAGGTGTTGAAATATGTATGAACTAAACAAAAATTATGGCTCAGAGAATAAAATCAATAAACTTTATGAACTTTAGAAAGGGCTCAAATTGGGAGACATGATTTACCATTGAGCCCAGAAAATGATGCTACTAAAACAACAGGTGTTATTTGATCAGATCTTTATATTGCAAGTGATTTATTATTACTGAGAATTACATATAAAAATTTTGTAAAGGGTGTGGTTTTTAAAAAATTAATTAGAATGGAAAGAACAAGACAGAGTTAGCAAGCAGAAGAAAGCATATAATCTGTCTGTGACTTGTCTTATCTATGCCATATCCCCTGGAAAGCAATTGTTAGGGATGAATCACTAACAGCTACTAATAATCCCTTGACAAGTGATTTTCTATCATCTGTAATGTCTTTGCTTTATACATCTGTAAAATGTTGGGGTATTGTCAAAATGTGATTAGCCCAATATAAGGTAGTAGAGGTAAATGTCTTTCTTCAAAAAATGCAAAGTAGCTGCTTTGGTCAATTATGTAAGAGACATATTTTACTGTTTTCATTTTGCAAAGTTAATTTTAGATGATCTGTTAACATTTCAGAATTTAAAATGTAATATTTGTAGATGTAACCCAATAATATAGTTGTCCTGATGTTAAAAACAATGCTTCCAGGATTAATATTATGTAAATATAGAACATATAACAATTAAATATACATAGGTCATTAAGTTATCAAAGATTTATTGAGTATCTCTTAATTGTCAAACACTAGGGATACAAAGATAATTAAGAGAAGGTGCTTATATTTAAGGAAATCAATTTCTAGCATGGAAAACAAGAAAAACACTGCATCATATTTTGAGTGTGGTTAAGTAGTCACTAGTGCTATTCACAAAAATTCCACTTCTTCTCTTTCTAGTCTCAGAGTAGAATTGTGCTCCTCAGATCCTGGACATTAGGTGTGGTCATTTGAATTGGTATAGCTGATTAAATGTGAGCAAGTGTCACTCCATATCAGAAAACTTAAGAGCCAGAGTGTGATTCAACACAATTCTCTTCTTCCCCACTGTCAATGCTGAGCACTGAAGCATGTGTTTGCCATGGAAATTCAGCCTTGTTGGCTGCATAACCACAATGAGCAGAGTCCTCTTGGTGATCTGTACTGCACTTGCATAATGACCAAAAATTCATGTTTGTTGTATTAAGATGCTGAAATTTTGGGGGTTCTTTGCTACTGCAGTAAAACGTAGGCCACATTGAGTGATACTGCTATTATGTACTAAATGTCAAGGAGGCATCGAAGAGGAAATTCTGAGCATTCTCTTCCAGTTTGTAATAGACAGGATCAAATGAGTAATGTACCATTAACTTGGTTTCTCTAACACTATAGCTTGACAACATGAATAGAATAAACACCCTCCTGATTGGGGGAGGCTCCTACCCCTCCTTTTCTACTCTGCACCTCATTTGATCAACTTGTACAGAGAGAAATAGTGAGAAGAGGCATCAGCTCAGGGACTCCCTACGTCAGTGATTCATGACAATGTCCTTGGGGGCAACAGCAGCGTGTAGGATGTGGTGTAAACCCCACACAACATTCCACCTCTTAACTGAGTCAGGGATATTATTAGAGGTGAAATGAGTTAATCAATATTTCCTAAAACAAGCTGGTCAACACCATGACCTGAGAACTCTATTTTAAAAGTTGAATTTTTTTTTTTAATGTATTACCGAACATATGAGGAAAATGCAGGCCATACCAAAAGGTATAAGATAAAAAGCATAAATCTCTTTTCTCACCTAGACTTAAGATTTACTGCAAGAAAGGATTGGTGGAAATAATTTTTATATGCTTCCAGAAATATGCAATGTGTGTGTGTATATGTATATATGCATAGTGCGAGTATGTACATACATGTATACATGTACACATATATAGTATACACTTTCTTTTATTTTTGCAAAAATTGATCTATTTATGATACTATCATACATGCAGCTTTTTTCTTAATGTATCTCTATCAACCTTTTAAAAATGCAGATTCCAGGCCTGCAACAGGCCTGACTGAGTCTATCTGGAGGAAAAATCCACAAATATTCATATTTAAAAGCTGTCTGGGTAATTCCAATGGTCAGTTACATTGGTAATTTATGATTCCTTTCAGCTCCAATGGTTTGTGAATCTAAAATTATGTTCACAAATACTATAAAACTGTGACATTTTCATTAGTTCTTCATATAACTACAATCTATTTAATCTTGATAATTAAAAAACTTTGACCTTGAATCTTCTCTGTGCCTTACTTTGCTTTTCTTTGAGTTAGAGAAGCATTATGTGAGTCGTAAAAAGTAGCCATCTGATCTTTGACAAAGGCACCAAGCCTATACACTGGGGAAGAGACTGCCTCTTCAGCAAATAGTGCTGGGATAACTGGATATCAATATGCAGGAGAATGAAACTAGACCCATACCTTTCACCATATACTAAAGTCAACTCAAAATGTATTAAAGAATTAAATATGCACCCTGAAACAATAAAGCTTCTTAAAGAAAACATAGGAGAAACACTTCAAGAAGTAGGACTGGA
>NW_007737046.1:42836-57373 GCF_000696425.1 Galeopterus variegatus
AATTAAGTGAAACCAGTCAGGCACAGAAAGAGAAATATCACAAGTTCTCACTTATTTATGGGAGCTAAAAATAAATAAATAAATAAATAAATAAAATCCTGGGGTGGGGAGGGAAGAAGACACAACAATTACAATTCCTCGAAGTTGATACAACAAGCAAACAGAAGGGACATTGTTGGCGGGGGAGAGGGAGGGAGGTTTCGGTAATGGGCTACAATAATCAGCCATATTGTATATTGACAAAATAAAATAAAATTTTAAAAAGTAGGCTTATATAAATAAATTGTTAGCAGAATATTTTGTAAAAGCATTCCTTAAAATGCCAAATATGTACATATCAGAAAAATTACTGTCCACCATGTAGACTAAAATTTCATCTGGAAATGTTCGTCTAACAGAGTACTTGTGAGCAGAGCTCGACTGTGTTAGACTCAACCAGCAACATTGATTTTCCATGTTCTTCTCCCTTCAGCTGAAAAAAATCAAGTTAAATCTGTAGGGAATGAAAACTAAACAGCCCTTTACATGAAGGGCCACGTCCTATTGCATTTATCTTGTAGGTTAAAATCATTCATTGATTGCTAATCACCTGTGGTTGTTTACACACAACAGGTTCCCTGGATAGCACAAAACCACAAGGAGGATTATACATACCACAGGAAACAATCAATAAAAAAGGCTCATAATGATCTTCCTGAGAGGAAACTGAAAGATTTTCCCTTTGTGACAGTCTGTACATGTGTGATAGGATTGTCAAAACAGACATAAGGTTTTCCAGCCGGCAGAAAAATGTTTTTAACATTTGGGTTTCATATCTACTTTTCTTGTTGTACTATAATGATGTTAAAACTGAAAAAAAAAATTAATGTCAAAATTTCTTTTAAGATAGAATTCGATTTTTGCTTTGCATTTTTGCCTAAATAATCATGAATCTTGCCTTTTGTCACCACTGGAAGGTTACTGGGGTTTTTTGTTTGTTTTTGTTTTTTGCCATATTGATGCCTAAAGCATCTGGTCCAGGGTTCATTCTTATTGTCTAAAAGAAGTTGGATGATATTTAGCTTAGGATTTTTAAAAGTGGTTCACTGCATCTTCGATTTAAAAATTATTATTTGGTCTTAAGCAAAAAACGCATTGTTTATAATCAACTAAAATACATTGAAATGTGTTTCAGGCACTGGACTAGGAACAAAAAATTATGAGTAAATTAAAACTCACTTTTAAAAGTTTTACACTCTGATAGTTCTATTTTGTATCTTCCTGGTCTACAGTGTATATTAAATCTATTTCTTCTTTGAGGAAATAACATAACTCATTGGCTTTATCAACTTGAGTTTATCTTTCCTTAGTTTTGTCCTGAAACCTTTGGTATTTATATAAAACTGCAGATTTGGTATGCTTTATTCTGAAAAGCTGACCTGAAGAAATTAAATTTTGAAATGAAGCTTTCACTCCAAGTCCCAAGGACAAGAATAAATGAGATGACCCATCTGAGAATGCTTGCACATAGTGAGACAGAATATCTCATCTAAAATTCCTTGAGATTTTCCAATAATCATATCCTATTATTTTCTAATTTCATAAAGGTGACTTATGATTTCTCCCCAGGTGATATTTGATAGTGACATAATTTGCATAAACAACTTAAAATGATTGAATTTCTACATGCATCTGTCAACCAGGTATTCTTGAAACCAGCCAGCTGCTTATTGTTATAAATTTATAATAATAAATACCAACTTACACTATATTGTATAAATACTGACTACAAATTGCTTAATGGTCACTATTTCACTCCTTCTAAGACTTTATAACGATTACCTCATTTTCCATAATTACAAAAAATTTTAGAAGTTTTAAATGTTACAGTTGGTACAATTTGATAAAGGGGCTTTTGGGTAGCTCTCAAGGGTTAAGTATGAGGGAAAAACAGGTGGAAGTTCTCTGATTGTGTTAATGTGTGTAAACATTGCAAGTGAATGTCAATATCTGCATGCCAGATAATTTTGCTTGCTGCTACAATTATCCAAAGATCACAGTATGGAAACATAATTTGTTCCCCAACTACTCAGGCCTTCCAGAACAGTGCCTGAAATTAAATCTTCTGCTTATGCATGGCTTATGAAAAATTGAATGGCAGTTCATTTTCACAACACATGACAAACATAAAAGAAATTACAAATTAATTTTAAACCCTGCTTAGCAGAGTCTTATCAAATTGATGGCACCCTTTGTCTCACTGAAGTCAGGCATTAGAGTTGATATGCTTAATTAGAATCAGGCATCTCTAAATGTTTTAGAGTGACAGCTCAGATCATCCTATTGGACCCCCCGATGGTTTGAAGCCTAAAACAAAGCAATTGGTTTAAAAGGTTGACTGGATATGACTTTCACTTCCACGCACTACTTTAAGCACATCAAAATGTATTATTATGCTGGGTGTTCAAATAAACAACAGACAAAAAGCTTTTAAGGGCTCGTTCAGATAGGTGGATAGAGATAGATAGATATAGACAGACAGACAGACAGATAGATAGATAGACAGACAGACAGACAGATGACAGACAGATCTTTTTTTAAAAATATCTGTATGGGTTTTTGTGTCCTTGACATAGTTTTTCTTTAGTTTCTTTCACAGAAAAACAAGCTGAAATTAGAACTAACTGTCCTGCAATCTAGAATATTGAGGAGATAATGGAGCATTGATGAATTATTTAGATTTTTGCCTTTCCCATTTTGTCCATTTCACTATTCATTGGAAACTATCATGAGTTTCTAATTAACATCATACCATGCATACGTGTGCATTACCCATCTTAAAAGCATCCTCCTTACAAACAACAGACATCTACAGATGCTATGGGACACTGGCTGTTCTCAGTGAGATGGTCACTCCTTTACTCTTGTAGAACTTTGGTGCTTGCTCTCTATCTTGTGTTTGGAGCATTTTTCCAGGGAAACATCATGGTCAGGAATATTGGGGGAAAAATATATATATATATAGAGAGAGAGAGAGAGAGAGAGAGAGACTAACTCTTTATATATATATATATATATACACACACACACACACACACACACACACACACACACACACATATATACATATTGAGTTAGTTAACTATAGTATATATGTACTCACACTGCCTGTATTTTTGGCAGCTTGTAATAATTGCTCTATTGGTTTAGAGCTAAGAGCTGTGATCCGTCAAGTTTAGAGTTACATCTGCTTAATTAACTCATAAAAGTAATTTCAGAAAGAGAACTCCACTCTAATGGTATTGGCTTGAAGCAGGACCAAAAATGTAAACTTGCAGTGTATTTTTCAGTGGGGACTGGCCTCATAGCCATTATAGGATAAGGGTGAGATGCCTCAGGCTGGTTCAGATATTACCAGCATATTCTGATCTCAGAATAGCACCAACAATTACCGAAAATGTGGCATAAACTTTACAGTTCAAGGTTTAGTTTCAAGGTTTCCTTTTCAATTTGGAGGAAAAAAAAATGTTTTCTTCCATTAAGAACAAAATGCAATTTAAAAAGAACAAAATGAAATCAAAAGAAATGTGAAACTTTCTCAGATCTATAAGAACAAAGTTGTATACACACACACACACACACACACACATTTTTTTTTTTTTTGTGACCCGTAAGGGGATTGCAACCCTCAACATGGTGTGGTCCACACCACGCTCAGCCAGTGAGCGCACCGGCCATCCCTATATAGGATCCGAACCCACGGCTTCGGCTTCAGCGCTACCAGCGCTGCACTCTCCCGAGTGAGCCAGGGGCCGGCCCAAGTTGTGTATTTTGTAATGGCTTATAACAGAAATAAATATTACCTTGCATGACTGATTAAATCTTCCATTAAAATAATAATACTCATGACAACCTGGAAAATGTGAAAGATACATATCTGTGTGTTAGTGGTCAAACTAAATTTTCATATATTAATTTCATTAAAAATGCAGTTTATTTAGATTTTATTCTCTTTTTGGACTGATTGTGTAACATATTAGTAGCTGTAAAGTAATAAAGGATATAAAATACTCAATTTTTTTTCTTTGAGTCACTTCCTTATTCATTACTTTTTAAAAGGGACCTTATGCGTTTCTCTAATTATTGCAACCCCAACACAATCCTTGCCGAGCCAAGTATTCTTTCTTTGGGTTTTAGCACCGGATAGTTTCTTCAGTACTTTTTAAAAGGGACCTTATGCGTTTCTCTAATTATTGCAACCCTAACACAATCCTTGCCGAGCCAAGTATTCTTTCTTTGGGTTTTAGCACCGGATAGTTTCTTCAGGCTCCAATGCAGCCCCACAACTCTCACCAGGAGAACAAGCCAGCTCAGGATATCACCTAAGGCTAGAACCTAACTTAGTGAAAGTCCATTCACAAGTTCGAGCTCTTTCTTCTTTGTTAGCTCCTTGGTGAGTCTGCTCCCCCTTGAGCTTGGTAACGTTTGTGTCAGACTGAGACTGGATAATGAACCAATGATTGAAGCTTTTCAAGGAGTTCAGCTTCTGAGGTTTGGAGGGTATTGTGCTTTTGTGTTTTTCAGGCACATTTCCTCCCCTGCCATCTGATTTTGCACATCTCCTAGTATTATTGCCTGTAAAAGTGAGAACAGCATTTAGGGAGCCCAACAAAGCTTCCCAAGTGTGAAGCTGTGACATTTTGTTATTCCAGAACCACTTCTGGAAGCAACGTTGTATTTTACTTAACATTTAATGTTTAGCAGCTGCTAAAGAATTCTTTACTAAGTAGTAAAACAGAAGAAAATCAATCCTGTCCTAGCATCCTTAGTAATGAATATGTTTGCTTATGTTTTCCAAAAGAACTGAGAAGAAACGCAGATAATGAGCGATTATTTGACAGACTTTGTGCCAGCCAATATTAGACAAAGCAAAATACAAAAGATAAGCAACTGAAACATTTTATCATTTTTTGGTAATAAATCCTCCATTCTAAATGTCCAGTTATTATTAACAAATTTTTCTGGTCCCTGTGCACGGAGGATTACAATGTTTCCAGGAAGGAAACATCGCACTACCTTCTCAGAGACAGTTGGCCCTTGTAATGTAATGTATGGTCATATTTTATCCTATGGTAATTCCAAATTGAGCTCATTTAAAATGAATCATGAATGAACATATGGAGGGAAAAATATACTTAAAAAGGACAAAAATTGGATTTCCGTCTGAAGCTTCGTTTACATAGGCAACGTGAAGTAGAAGCCTTCACTGCAGCATCTACTTGAAGCTCTGTGTTGGCACTGCAGAGAGAAAGCAGGAGAGACAGCCTTCTCTGATCCTGGAAAGGTTGATTGAGATGAAATGTTATCAGTTGCTTGTCCCTTTTCTAATCCCAGGATATTCATGGTCAAGGGTAGAGTCTGACCGGCAAAGCTGAGAGGGAAGGAGGATGTGATTCGAGCTAGAAAAGAAGATGCTCCCCATCAAGTCTCTCAAAGACTTTTCCCATCATCAATTTAGGTTCAGCTAGAAAATGGGAAACTCCCCTGCAAGACTGTCTTTCACCTTTCTGTGCAACCAAGTGGGCACCAGGCTATCTGACCACATCTTTGCACCTTTCCAGTGCTTTCTAGACTGATAATTTGATGCTCTGTATGTTAACTATCTGTTTTTTATCTTTGTTCATCCCGTTAGACTGTTAGCTCCTTGAAGAAAATGGTCATGCCAAATTCATTTGGTTGTATTCTGGAATCATTATTTGTATAAATGGATATATAATAAAAAGAAGAGTCTTAACCAAAGTTTTTATTTGTTCTGTCTGGCTAGAATTCTTTGGGTAACTTTATATTTGACAAACTTTGATAGTGAAGAAAAAATGAGACAGAGGCCACTTTCTGAATAACTTAGGCCATTAAGCCCCCTTTACCTGGACTTAAATGGAAATTTGATTGGATTGCTTTCAGCCAATCTGGGCTTCATTTGACCTCATTTGAAAGTCAATAACACAGTTTGATAGAAGGACTCTAATCTTTGCCTCATCTGCTTGATTTCAGGAGTCATTTGGAAATTCTGAAAAAGATGGGTATTTTCCTTCAAGCCTGGGCTCCCTTTGGAGGTGGTAGTGGTAACAGGAACCAGAAGCTGCGCTCTCTGGTGACGCTGTTTGCCTCTGTGCAGCTATCGGTGTTTCCTCCTACACCTCTATCTTAACAAATACTTTTTTTGATGTGGGTGTAAACCTAATTTCTCTGTGCATAATGTTAGTGCCTTTGGAGTGTGCAGAGCTGGCTGGAATCTGCACTAAGTGGTTTGGGAATAAAGGTTTTCTTTGTCATTATTTGCAGTCTGTAGTATTCAGCTGCCAACCCATGCCATATTATTTGTGTGATGCTTGGTGACAGTCTGTGTTGAGTTTTAGCTATGATTCTTGACATAATTTAATGAGCTGGAATGCCATTTCCCGTGTAAGAAATATGCACATATTTTCAATGCCAATGAAAAGTTGTTTATTTTACACATTTATTATTTTTCTGAATCCAGGATTTCTACTCTGAACAGATATTAGCATTATATGTTCAGTATATAAAATGTACTTTTTTCCCACTTGCATTTACGAGAGGTTTAGTCTCCAGCATAATTGAGGGAGGAAAATGTGCCCACTTGGTTGCACAAGGCTTGTTTCTTTCCTACTCTTCCTAATTAGCTTTTAACAAGCTGTCAATCTTCCACTCTATATGCTGCATTTGTAAGGAAAGGACAAGGATGAGTTGCAATTTACTTGTGAAAGTAGACCATGCTCCTTAAAGGAAGTATCTCCAAGCTGTCAGAGTGGGTCTTAGCACCACACTTTGAGTCAAATACAGTATGATTTCTGCCTGGTGCCATAAACTGATGCAGAGCAGATATTTTTGTGTCTGTGTCATCTGCCCCTTTCTTTAGAGATGTCATCAGCTTCTTGTACACAGACTCACTTTAACATAATAGGAAAAAGCCCACTTAATATTTTTCCTTTTGTTCAATTAGATTTTTTTAAAAATAACATGTTTAATAGTAATGGAAGTAGTACATGTTCAACGTGAAGAAATGTAAATGATTCAAAAAATTTTACCCAATAAACCAAAATCACATGCTAATCAAGCTTATAGAGATATTTAATATTTTTTGGCATTCCTTTTGGGGTTTATGGAAGGGTTTATATATGTTTATATATGTGTATCTACATACAGATCTTTATTGTTTTCTTCATAGAAAGTTAGCATTTTATGTATTATTTTTGTAGCATGCATTTATATTTAGCAATATTTCGTGAACATCTCCCATGTCAATAGTATTGTTTACAGCATGATTTTTAATATCATTCTCTCGTGGAACAATACAGTAATTTACTCAACCTATCCCTATTAGTGGACATTTAGCTTACTTTTCAGGTTTTGCTATTCATAAATTATCTCTGTGCATGTCCTGGATTGTGTCTTTAGGGTAGATTCCTAGACATGGAATTATTGGTTCAAATCCTATTTACATGTTGGATCTTTTATCTCAATCACAAATTGCCCTACAGAAAGGCTAACTAATCTTATACTTCCACTAGCAGAGAATGAAAGACTCTTCCTATGCAGTAAGCTCTACTCAGTGAGGCTCTCACTATCTTTAATTGCCAGTATATCAGGTGAAATATGAAATCTTGTTTTTTTATTTACAGTGGTGAGATTGAATGCTTCTCATATGTTTAATGGTTATTTCATTTAGACAGAAAAAACAAACTTAGCTAGCATCTTAGTGTCTCTGGAGTCAGATGACCTGGCCCTGCACATTTTACTCAAGTCGTCTGGCCTGCGAATTGTATTATCTATGTAATGTGGCCAATAGTGGAAATTATCTCACAGATTGTTAGGATTAATCTACTTAACAGTTGTTAGGATTAATATATTTCTGCATAAAATAATAGTAAGAACAATAAGAATGGTATAAACATCTCAATAGTACCTACTGTGTGCCAGGCACTGTCCTTATCACTTTGTATATGTTAACTCTTTTGCTATATTATGAAGCTATATATAAAGCTCTTAGCACAATGCTTGGGAGACATTAAACCCTCAGTAAATATTACTTGTTATTTTTGTAATTATTATGCTTTTCCCATAGCATGTGCTTCCAAACAAGCACATGGACTAATGCTATGGATAAAAAGTACTTTTATCAAAATGTCTTCAAATCATAAACATAGAATTCTTTTAATATGTCCAATATATGCATTAAACATTGTTAGTAGCAATTTAAAATTTATTTTTAGTTTAATGTAAGATGAAATTATGAGAGTAGCTGTTTAAAGAATATATTTGTGATACGTTATTACTGAAATATCAAATGCCAATATCCTTCTTCATACTCATTGCTCCAATTGTAATATACAAATTAATAGAGTATATAATAAAACAAATATCTAGTCAATTGGAGTAATGGAGAAAATCTATTTGACAGTCAAAAAAAAATTTCATTTTACTCAGTTGTAACAGCTGCTGCAAAAGAGGTCAAGTAACTGAAAGGTAAATAGTTAATTATGTTTATTTGCTTTTCAGTGTCTTATATTTGACTTCAGATGGAGATGAGTGACTGCTCCCGACGTTAGCTTCAACATATAGGGCTCTGTGAAACAATGTGGGAGACAGCATAGGATGTGGCTATGAACACACATCTTATTGTCAAAAAAACCTATCATCAAACCTCACGTCTGCCTCTTAGAGCTGGTTGACACCAGAAATATTACTTAAATTCTCCAAATTCTAATTTTTTTGCTTATGAAATGAGGGTATTTACCTCAGAAGTTAGTATGAGAATTAAATGAGGTGAGGAATGCCAAGCCCGTAGCGCGGAGCCTGGAACACAAGGCATGTAGCTGAACTGTTAGTCGTTGAGTGTATATTGCATCATGGACAATGCCAGATTAGCCAACATGTGTTCGGTTGATGTGTCAAGTTTTGACTTTGAGGTATCTGCAGAACAAAACAAACAAACAAACAAACAAACAAACAAACAAAAAAATGAAGATCACCAGAAGACAAGTAGGTTTCTTGGCCTGAAATTCAGAAGAAAGACCAGAATTTAAGGAATACAAACAAAAAAATGAAGATCACCAGAAGACAAGTAGGTTTCTTGGCCTGAAATTCAGAAGAAAGACCAGAATTTAAGGAATAATATCGTAGTTGTTAGTATGTAGGTAAGTAAGTGGACAGAGATCGAAGTTTTAAGAGAAGATGGCACCTGAAAACCGGGAGTGAAAAGGATCTAGAACCTAGAAACAGGACACGTTCCCTAGGTAGGAAGAGGGACATCTTGCCACAGTAACAGGAGGAAAGGCGAAAGATGGGTTCAAGACAGGTGCGTGAACATTTATATGATTTTTATCTTAAATTACTCTGAAGCTCCTGTACCTGTGCCTATTCTAGGTAGGAAGAGGGACATCTTGCCACAGTAACAGGAGGAAAGGCGAAAGATGGGTTCAAGACAGTTGCGTGAACATTTATATGATTTTTATCTTAAATTACTCTGAAGCTCCAGACAGTTGCGTGAACATTTATATGATTTTTATCTTAAATTACTCTGAAGCTCCTGTACCTGTGCCTATGAATGTTAAACATTAATTCTTTCCATCCAAATTATTCCTAAAGTTTTATTTTAGAATGATTCTGTGACTGGAAGTTTTATTTGATTATAATAAACTCAAATTTAGTGGCAATCCATAAAGACTTTAGTTAAAATAAAGGGATTCAGGAAAATTTGTAGTAATACATTTTAAAGACTTTTTAAAAAAATGTGGAAGATACAGATTGGTAAATTTTTTAAAATTATGTTTTTATATCCCAAAAGAGGTTTTCGCTCCGTGTAGACATCTCTCTTCACTCTGTTTTTTAACTATGGTCCACTTATGTAAAAAAAATGTACTTACTCATTTTAAAAAAAACAGGTAAATAATTAGATCATCAGTTTAAATGAACATTTGGAAAAACAGCTCCCAGCACATTCTTAACAGACATGCACAGTTCCCTTTACATACCAATAGCATGTTTTTAGATACTTTTTATTATAGTTGCAAATCTCAATTTTTTTTTGTTTCAGTAACAGGCTGCCAAAAAGGGGGCTTTCAGCATGATACAGCCTTTACTCATTTTTCTCTCCTGGTAGAAGTTATACATTTAAGAAATATAAAACTTCTTAATCTACAGGGTAGAAAAGAGCAAAACTGTAATAAGTCATAATTAAAGATAATATCTTCCTATATTACTTGGGGCATTTTACAAGTTTTACTTCCACTTAGTTGTATTTTCAGAAAAATTCCCCTAATAGCCAATGCTATAAATGTCAATTTATAGACTCTGGGGTAAAGGAGGCAACTGAAAATTGTGCTTTTGAGACCTTGTCTTTACTTTCAGACTGAATATGATGAATTGTTAGATAAACTTCAGTTGGTAAAACCAAGTCTTAAAAAATAAAGGTATCCTATAAACATTCAGTTTGAAAATAAAAAAAAAAATATGTGTATACTATTATGTCAGAAAGTGAAGCATGACACTGCAATAATCTTAAGAGGAAAATTAAATAAAAGTAGAATTTATAAAAATTTATTACAGTGGGTTTACTAGTGTTGTTAGACTTTAAGGTATCAGAGGAAGAAATCATTATGTCTTGCATTGCTGGATCAATCACCTTGGTGCCTTCAAATAAATTTTGCCTTCTGATTTTAATGAATGTTTAACCATCTGCTTCTGGAGAGATTTCCATTTATAGCTTGGAAGATGTTTCAACCGAGTGCTTATTAAGTGTTAGCAATTGAAAGATAGAAATAGTTGTGTGCTTATCATGGCTTAAACAAACATTGGGACCATATGACCACAATAAATTGAGACTTAGTATCTTTTTGTAGCTAAGAAAAACAAGGGAATTTGGTAAAATTATTGGTTTCATTTATTACATATACACTTTAAAGAGTAGCTAATAATTTGTTAAACTTTTAAACTTTTTGAACAAATGGAGTCATTGGTAAATACTTTAAAATTCTGTTTCTGTGAATGTAAAACTTTTATTTATCCATGTTTTTTTTGTCTCACTTATAAACATGATGTAAGCATTTGCTGACATAAAAAAATATAATTACTGGGGACTATAAAGTTTCTTATGATAATTACAAATAAATCTGGTATCGGAGTGCTTAACGATATGATGTAAATTTAATCTTATTAAACATATATATGTTTATATGCAAAGGAGAGTTTAAAATATATACTCATGTTCAAACTTATTCCTCAAAGGTCCTAAATAATATAAAGTAAATATGATATTAATTATATAACTGGATTTTAAATGGAATTATATTTCCCTCTACCAGGAAAAAATAAAAATGAAGACAATTTTCTCTGAAAAATTATGTGGTAGTCTTTAAGTTTACTAAAATTAGTCAAATATATGTATATATTATCTGATAAAATCAGAGTATAGCTAAGACTTTTGTTCACCATTTTTAACAGTATTGATCAATACATTAAAAATCTGAAGCCACAACATAGTCTACCTTGTATCTTCTTCCTATTAGATGTAACTTCTATGAGGACAGGTAGCATTCTTATTTTTGTATTCTGTATCATATATCTTAGCACCCTCCAAATAGTAAAAACAACATAATATGTATGTAATCCATAGCATTTTTATAAATCTTAATGTATATCCTTGTATAGTTACATAATTTCACCATGTTTTAATGTTAGACTATTTTATATAATTGTTTCACGGGATAATTCGTGCACAGTGCAATAGAAGGTATGTTTGTCTGTGAACAAGAGCTTACTGTGGCAGACATCTAATATTGCACCTGATATTATACCTGGCATTATTTCCCTTTCTTTTTAGAATGACACTATTTTCAGGGAAGAGGTAGAAAAAAAAAACACCTTTTTTTCCACTTCATCTGTCTACGTACAGTAATTCGGGCATGGGAAACTTCTTCCTGCGGGTCTGTAGATGAGCATGTGGCACATGCCTGTTTGGTCAGTCTATTCCACCCCACAAAAATTGGTTTAAATATGGGTTTATCCCTCAGTCAAAACCTGAGCCTGGAGTCTCAGACTTTGGTCTGACTCTTTCCATTGAGTTTCCCACATGGGAAATGTAAGCTCCCGCTTGGCAGCCATAGTGCCCTTAAGAGGAGAGATCCTTCCTAAGAGTGGATGCAGGAGGTGGAACAAGGAAAAGTCCTTGTGATGTCCTTTGATTCCTGAATCCTACAAGGTTTTAATCTAGTACTATTTTGGATTTTTCGGTTATATAAGCTAATAATTGGCTTTATTTTTGCTTAAGCTTTCTTGAGTTGAACTTATATTCCTTGAAACTGAAAGAGGCCTGATTAATACAATAACGTGCACTGTGGGTATTTCATCTCCAAGGCAAGGGACTGGAATAAATAGATGTCCCATGATATCCCTTTCAGAAATTAGTCAATATGTATAACTACATGGACTCAGTTACAGAAAGCCCATATATTTATTACATCAGGATAAACCATAAGTATTTATTGCTTCCCTTATTTCTTTTCTTAGCACTGATTTTTTATTTAAAAGTCTTTTTACCCTCCATATCTTTTAATAATTGTTTATGTACTCTGTTCTTCATTAGAATTCAGAGTAGCTTGTAAATACTTAAAAATTAGTAACAAAAGACAATTAATTATATTTAAATATATAGGTGACTATCAGAGAAAATAATTCATATTTATAAATCAGGTTATTTTACTAAGTTCTCTTGTCTAATACTTACCAAATCTCATTATCATCACTTAAGTTGTTTTCCCAAAAGACAAATTTCATGTAAACAAAAAAATACCACTTATTAATTGCCTTGCAGAAAGAGCTTCATGAAAAAGAAAAAAATATTGCCTGTCATTTTCTGAAGTAATAAGAAAATTAAGCTGTCTTAACTCAGAATTGCCTGTTATCCAAAGGGGCACTAAACTACGATGACCATATATTCTGGTTAATAGTAGACAGTCCTGGATTGCCAGAGACAATTTCAATTTATATCTGTTTTCTTGGTGTAATTACTAATGATCCCCCATTTTACTATCAAAAGTGTCCTAAATTTGTAGAAAAATTATATGATCTCCCCAGGTATGGCCACCAAAGATACCCTGGAACAAAATGAAAAAGGAAAAGGGCTTGGCAAAAAACTCAAAGCCCTTTGCCAGTAAATGAGGTATCTGAGAGACATTTTATAACTACAAATGTATATGTGGAAACAATTTGTAAAACATACAATAAAAATATAATGTATTATCATCACTATACTACTATAATTTAATGACAAGAAGAATGAAAGAAAAGTGTATGCTTATTGCTGAATTTTGCTGTTTTCACTAACATCAAGGGATTATTCTTCGGAAACAGGAATCAAATCTAACCCATCGGTAGTACCTAGTTCAAGTACATCAACGCATCCTATAGCGAAACTCTGTGCTAAGTGAAGCATTCTTTACTAATCATCTATATCCATAGTCAGCACTAAGAAGAACTTTCTAACTTGTAAATCTTGAGAGAAATGTAAAATGTTATTATTGTTACTATCACTGTCATTGAAATGCATAGAAGTGTGACCATTTTTATCTGCATTTAAAATTTACAGAGATTTGCTTTGCAAGATGAATTTTATTTTTAACTTCCTGAGTGAACTGTTAAATTGAAGTGGAATCAGCATTTCACTATATCCGCCAGTCATTCCAAATGACACTTCCTGATTAGTATCTCCTTGCATCCACAGTCTATATGTTTTCAGTAGACACAATCTTGAAACAATGAGAGAAATAATCACTGATTATTTAGAACTGAATATTATTCATATGGTCACTAAACCAGGGTTTAAATAGAATACTACTCAGCCATAAAAAAGAATGAAATTCTGCCATTTACCACAACATGGATGAGCTTGGAGAAACTTATGTTAAGTGAAATAAACCAGGCAAAGAAACAAAAATACTGCAAGTCCTCATTCATAAGTGGGAATCAACAAAAGAAGGAAAGAAGGAAGGAAGGGAAGGAAGGATGAACAACCACAATAAAACATTGAACTTTCAGGAGAGAACAGATGTATAGTTACTAGAGCTAGGAAAGGGGGAGGGTGAGGAGGGTTAGGGAGTAATTAGGTAAGGGACACAAAGAATAATTACAATTGGTAATGATGAACATGTTAATAATATTGATTTGATCATCACATACTGTACACAAATACTGATAGTCAACTCTATACCCCATAAATATGTACAATCAATTATGTTTCAATTCAAAAACTAAATGCAAGAAAACAAAAATAAACTATGGTTTAGACACAGAGGACAAACTGAAATCAAAACTGCTCTTTCCATATTCTCCTTTTTAATTTACTTCCATCATTTTATTTGTTTTTTGTTTGTTTGTTTGTTTGCTTGTTTGTTTTTTATTTTTATTTATTTATTTTTTTATATTTCTTTTTTTTTTCGTTAAATTTTTATTTTGTCAATATACAATGTATATGATTATTATGG
>NW_007737047.1:0-44668 GCF_000696425.1 Galeopterus variegatus
AAAAAATTAAAAAAAAAAAAAAAAAAAAAGAATAAGCCAGTCACAGACATGCCATTCTTGTTTCCCAAACACTAGATTTCCAAGCCTCCTTGAAGAAAGAAGTGACATGGTCCAAGACTGGTCAATGATATACAAAGGTGAGTTTCTGCAAAGATTTTCTTTTCCTGGCAAAAAGAAAACATCTGGAACCACTTCTCCCTTTCTTTCCTACTTGAGACTCTGGTATGGGTTCCTGATGCCTGAGACCAACTTGTTATAAGTCAACAAGCCTTAGGATAAATATTTGTCAGGCTGGAACTGGCAGAAGGAAAGAATTGAGAAAGTCCAGGCCATGATGATACCACTGAGAGGATGAAACAGTTCCTCTGAGCGTCCAGCCTCCAGGCTTCTGGTTACATGAGATAATTAAATGTTTCATTATTTAAGCCCTCTTGGTGTGCTTTCTCTTTTCGTTGTGGAAGACATCTGTCTTAGTCCATTTGGTGTTGCTATATCAGAATACCTGAGACTGGGTAATTGATACTGAACAGAGATTTATTTGGGTTGTGGTTCTGGAGGTTGGGAAGGGCAAGATGGAGAGGCTGCATCTGGTGAGGGCCTTCCTGCTGTGTCAACATTGCAGAGAGCAGAAGGGCAAGAGAGCGTGTGCGTGTGCAAAAGAGAGAGCCAGAGGGGGCTGAACTCACTTTTATAAGATACACACTCCAACTCTAACAAACCTACTCCTGCAATAACAACATTACTCCATTCATGACAGCTCTGCTAATCACCTCTGAAAGGTCCCACCTCTCAACACTGTTGCATTGGGGATTAAATTATAACACATGAACTTTGGGGGACACATTCAAACCACAGCATCCTCCTAAGTGCTGTGTCTTTTGTCTCCACTGCAGGCTGCCCCAGGACCTTTTCTCACTCTTGGCTTATCAGGTACCAACTATACTCCAACGGTACTTAGAAAGTATTACTGTGCACCTAACATTTTCTTGGAACTCTAGGAGCACTAACTCCTATCCACTTATCTCTGCCTAAAATCTGTTCTCAGTGGGCTCTGGCAACCAGCTCAGAATCCCCCAGTGCAGGTGCAGCAACGTCCTTCCTTTTGCTGTCCCCAGCCACTCTTGCCTCATGATTCTTCTTTGAACAATTCTTTATCTAATTTCCTAAATATATCAGAATTTTTTCAGCCTCATGATTCTTCTTTGAACAATTCTTTATCTAATTTCCTAAATATATCAGAATTTTTTTCACAACATTTTAAACCATCAAATAAAAGATGACATAATCAATATAAAAAGGTATACTTAGCACAAATTATTTTGTTAGTGGATCTATAAAGTTATAGCCTAAGGTAGGCTTCAATACTAATATAATCAATGCTATTTTATCAACACTAATATTATAAAAATATAGAACACGAGGCCAAAAATATCATTTAACAATGCTGAGTGTTGAAAATGACACAAATGACTAATAAAACTTGGAAATGACAATAGACTTTGACCAGAATGGGAGTATCACTTAGGATTCCCTGTATCTCACCTTGCCCTCCTCCAACGCACACTATAATCAGAATTCTCTTTATAAAATGCATATTCGACATTGCCCAAATGAATTTTTAACCATAAACTCAGAAGGATGGGAAATATGTTTCTTTAAATTAGCTTAAATTTCATTCTGAGCCCATAATCAGATATATTGAGAAGAAATTCAACATTAGCCATGAATGTGTCTCTCCCTTCCTCTGGGTTATGCAATGACCCTGCAGGACAGAAGCTTCTTTGGTCTTCAGCCAACAGTGCTCACTAGTGTTGTTCCTGTGCCAGGAGCAGGCTGGGATCCCCTGTGCCCAGCCCGCCTCACCTACAGCCCTGCCCATCCACTCACCGCAGAGCAGGTCCACCCAGCAGCTTTCTGCAGCGTCAGGAAGACAGGTATGGGCGTGCTACTCCCTGAGCCCTCTGACCACAGGCCCTTCTGAGATTTGGAGAAATCACTCAGACAGGTATCATTGGAGGCACTCAGACAGGTATCATTTCTTCCATGAGCTTAGCTTCTACAAAATCTAGAAATGCCTGTAGTCAGTAAGCTGCTTCTCCTTCACTCATCTTCTATCCCCAGCAAAAGTCATGAGGCAAGAAGACACAAAGAACCAGGACACCAGAGTTATTGAAGAAAGGAGAAAATAAAGAGGGAAAAGAAAAATTTTTAAGATTATCTTACTACTCGATTATATCAACCCGCTGTTTAAAATTCTTTAATAATTTTTCATTGCCCTTAAGAAAAAATCCAAACTCCTCAGTAAGTCCTACAAGGCCCTCCCTTACACCCACCCCAACTCAACAAAAAGACCCAAAGGCGTCTGATCTCACCCCACCTCTCTAGCCTTATGGTAAAGGATGGTATCAAATGCCCAGTGTGATTATTTTTCTTCCAGTTTTTGAGGGAACTGAAAGACCCCAAAAGACTAACTACCTGACATTCTAAGATTAGAGACCCAGAGAACTGCCCATTGTTAGGGTCTTCTGCTTCCCCGCAGGTCTGCTAGAATTTGCCACTCCTGCTGATAGTCCCAACACCACTGTCACCACATCCAAGTTAGAAGAGGATTGAAAAAATATAAAGGTTGCATTTTGGAGGAGTGCAATGTCTCTGAAATAGATTATCTCTTTCCTAAGCTAACTGTGAGGAAAGTAAAGGGAGTTATTACCATCCCCAAATTCAAGGGAGGTCCAGTAGAATGACTACCTCTCAAAGAACAGGGGTGCCTGCACCCAATAAGGTAAGTACTGTTGACAGTCTCTTCTCTTCTCTGAAGACCATCCAGTCACTGAACCCCCGAGCCTCTTATGCTGTCAAAATTGTCAGCTGGTTGGGGAACAAAAATCTATTAGTTTCCTGGGTGTGAGTGGACCAGAAGGAAGGTCACTGGGTTTGAGCAGTCTTGCTAATACCCAACTAAGATGTCTCGCTGCTGGTTAAGTAAAACCAACAGCAAGAGGTCGCAGGGCACATCACACAGGGTGGGGGCTGGGGAGCAGGGAGAAAAATGTCAGAGCCCAAGTGAGATCTCCCACAGGTTCTTTCTATGAGCCATCCATAGGCACGCCTTCAGAGACTGCTTGGCCCACAGGTGTACCTGATGGGTATGCAGTGTCAGCCAGAGGAAAGGCCAACTGAGCCATAAGCAAGATCTCAGCCTCTGCCCACCATCTTCCCTGCCCAACACCAAAGGAAAGCATGGCCAGGAAGGAGAGCCAACCACGCCTGCCTTCCATGTCTTGCACTAAAGTCACGGCCTGGTTTGCATCTCTATTCACACCTCCCTCTGACCCTGAAAGCACCTGCTTCTTCTACTTTTGAAAACCATTGTGATTACATTGGGCCCAACCTGATAATGCAGGTTAAGCCCACTATTTTAAAATTAGCCACCTTAATTCCATCCACAATCTTAATTTTCTCCTTTGCCATGCAATGTAACGTGTTCCAGGATTAGAATGTGGACGTCTTTGGAGGCCATTATTCTGCCTTACAAAGCAATTGTATTCCTCAGGATTCTTCAGAGAAACAGAACCAATAGGATATGTAAAGAGAGTTACTTTAAGGAATTGGTTCACACCATCATGGACGGCTTTGGTGAGTCCAAAATCTGATAAGAGAGACTGGCAGGGTCGAGACTCAGGGAAGAATTGCAGTTTGAGTCCAAAGGCAGTCTGCTGCAGAACCAGGAAGGGCCAACGTTGCAGGTGAAGTCTGAAGGCAGTCTGCTGGAGAATTCCTCTTGCTCGGGGGAGATGAACCGTTTGTTCTATTCAGTCCTTCAATTAATTATATGAAGCCCATCCACATATGGAGGGCAATCTGCTTTACTCGAAGTCCACCAATTTAAACATAAATCTCATCTAATATTGTTTGACTAAACATCTGGGCACTGTGACCCTGCTAACTGACACATAAAATTAACCATCATAGTAATATAGGAGGTGCACAGTCTCCCTTGGTTTGGATTTCAAGCCACTCTCCTGGGTCTCAAACCACTTCCCTGGGACTCAAGCCCCTAAGTGAGTCCTAAGCTCTGAGTCCTAAACTACCTATGGCACCTATTTTTGGCACCAGCACATGGAGATTGAGACCACAGAAGGCAGACTATGTAATCTTGATGGCCAAGCATGCTCAGTAAAAAGTTTATCCCTTGAATGACCTCACACTGGAATCACTAGAGAGAATGACCTTCCACTGGAGGCACTAAATATATATTTGAATATATTAGGTGCATGTGGTAGAATTTGACCAATAAGCATGCTGTAAAAAAGACCAACAGAGCATATGCAAGACTAGATTATATAACCGAGAACCACCCCCCTTAGATGAATATTCATTAGGTAGCATGAATATGTATAGATAGCCATGGTATAAAAGTTAAATCCAGGAAGAAGGTGCGGCTGCTGCTACCTGAACTTTGACTTTGAGGTGTGTATTTCTTAGTTTTTGTATCAAATTTGCTTTTGTTCAAATATTGAGAAGTGTATTTCTTACTTTTTGTATCAGATTTGGCTGCCGTTCACTCTGGAACCAGTCTGCACTTTATCTGTAAAGTGTGTATTTTGTACTCTTACGTTAAACTTGCTAAGGCTGCTGCTCAGTCTCTGGAGCTAGGCCACACTTTCCCTGTGAAGTCTGTATTTCTTATTTTTAAATCTGCTTTTACTTTCTACTGTGACTCTGCTCTTGAATTCTTTCCTGTGGCAGAGTTAAGAACCTGGTAGAGGACGGGATGGGTTGAGGTTGGCTGTCGGACCTCCCCAGACCCTCTCCTCCAATATCAATAGTGTTATTCCACCAGAGAGTAGAAGGATCTCAATAATCCATTTATACTCATGTCTAGCCACTCTCATCAAACTTCTTTCTGGTATAACCACAAAGTCGACACTCTCTAGCTTTCAATCTTTCCTCCATGCTGTTTCTAACTCCAACTCACCCTTTAAAGCCCTCTTGAGAAGTCCTTTTTCTACACATTCCCACAATAATAGCTAGTATCTACTCCACAATAATAGCTAGCATTTACTGAGTGCCAGGCACTGTTCTGTTTACACGTATTAACTATTAACCCAATTAACTACAACGCCTCTATACCTATTATTTTTCTCATTTTGGAGAGGAGAAAACTGAGGCACATGGAGGTTAAATAACTTGCCCAAAATCATTCAGTTGGGCAAGTGGCCTCAGCTGGAAAAATGGCAAAGCTGGGATTCAAAGATAGTGGTTCTCTGTAACCTCGCTCTTAACCCCTAGGCTAGAGCACCCAGGCAAAGAAGTTACCTGTCAGGTACATGGAAATCATCTGTATTCCTAACAGACTTAATGTGGGCCCATTAAAGTAGATTGCTAGAGAAATCCGCCCATAGCAGGTGCATTAAAGGACTATAGGGTTTCAAAACTTTTCTGAATCTGAACGCCTTTTGATAAGTTACAAACTCAAATTCAGCCACATTCCCCATGTCTCTCTGACTGTTTTACTTCCCTCCTGGCGTTTGGGGCCAGGAGAATTCTGTCCCCTAGGAATTTGTTCCTACAGAAGTCGTGTTGGTTACCTATAATCCTGTGCTATCTCAATCACGAATGGAGTTTTGCAGAGTAAGACTAAGGTGTCCTGTATCCACAAAATTTCAAAGATGGGAAGTTTCTACAGACTTCCTTGTCTGCGTGCACTTCCCCCAGAGAACTTACCTATGACAGAAACGATGCACAATAAACCAAGCCAAAGGCCAGACCACTGCCAGTTTTCCAACCTCAATTATGATTTCTTAGACAAGAAAATGTAACAGTGCTACTCAACTATTAAACAACCTCTGAATTACAGATGTCAATGATCTGACCTAATAGACCATATATGGAGGCAGGGTGAGAAAGGAAAAATGGTGAAGTTAACTAAGTCGCAACATATTTTTTGGTAAATCATATAAGAGCTTGTAGCAAAATAATGAACTATAAAGTCATCAAAATAGATGTAACATACATACAAAATTATACACATTAACAAGGGCCGATGGTCTTTCCCTAAAAGCATTTAAATTGGTACATGCAACAGATTTACACTCTCTTCATCACAGAATCTGGCATATTGTTAAAAATAACACAAAATATGTTACAAAATTAGATCTCCTTAATAGAATCTTCTACTTGATAGCATTTTGCAGAAATGAAACTATTTAAACAATAATTTTAGTTTTCTCTTTAATGTCTCTTTTCTTTGTGGACAGAGACTCCCAGTCCATGTGCCTCTGCCTTCTTAGCATCCGTCCTCTAGCTTTATTACAGTAAAACACCCAGCTAAAAGGCTGCAGTTCCTGCCCTCCTTGGATCTAGGTACGGCCTTGCAGGTCAGTGGTCAGAGATGTACGCTGCACTCCTGTTTGAAACTTCTGGAAGGCTGCTTTAAGGGAATTGGCTCAGCTGGGAGAGGAAACCTTTTGTCCTTTCTCCCTTCTTCCTTCCAGATGGCTGGATCACAAACAGAATTAACAGAGATGCAGCTAGTACAGTGGGACACAGGATGAAGAACAGGATGCTGACCACCAGGGAGGTGCTATAAGAGCCCTGGCTTCCCTAACTCCAGACTCATTATTTCTGAGAGAAAAATAGATCTTATTCTTTAAGCTACTGTTATTTCTCAATCACTGCAGCCCATCCATATCCTAATTGATAGACCCCAATGGACCATAAGCTCCAGCATCAAAACCAAATATAAGTTTGAGTACTTACTTTAACTTTCTTTGGCCATTTTTAAGCAGCTTATCTTAATGTCTTTACTTTCTGAAATCTCACCACAAATATTAGTTTAGCATATTGACAGGAGACTAATTTGGCAGACTGGACAGAAAAAACAACTCATTCCTCAAAACATGCATCAAGTTTCTTCTTGGTCCCAACACTGATTTCTCACTAAAAACCAGGAATCAGAAAAGTCTGAGCAGAATCCCTGTGGGTTCTTCTAGTAGCAGATGAATCTGCCTACAGATCTTTTATATTCAGACTCTGAAATTTTGAAAAATTTCAGGTTTGTAAAATTTGGAATTTACCTTGCTGTACCACCACTAACAATTTTTGAAATTCACAAACTGATAGGAGCATATTCAGTTTTTTTTAAATCAATTTACTCAAAATGTTTGATCCTTTGGGAAAAGTCTATTTAAAACTTGACACTGAGGGGCCGGCCCGGTGGTGCACTGCTACAGTGCACCGCTTCGGAGCACGGCTGCGCTCCCGCCGAGGGTTCGGATCCCACATACAGACCGGTTCCCGCTCACTGGCTGAGCGAGGTGCGGGCGCAACACCGAGGGTTGCGATCCCGTTGCTGGTCCCGGTCCGGTACGGGCACGACACTGAGGGTTGCGATCCGTTGCTGGACATGAAAAAAAAAAAAAAAACTTGACACTGAGTCAATTAACATAGAAAAAGTCCCCCACCCTGGCTTTGGCTGATGACCTCTGTCAGATGTTGCTTGACTGGTTCTATCCCCAGTGCTTCCTATGATTTGGAAGTTAGGTTCCTAGTTCAATACCCTGATTAATGTTAATTTAACTCTGGTTTGATTGCTTTACACACGTATTTCATAGATGGTGCCCTGTACTTCATTCTGCACCATATCAGGAGGTACCTCTTATCTAGTTTTCTCACTTTCAGTGATGCTAAGATTGAGCAGAGAGTTCAGTTCCCCATCAACACTTTTCCTAATGATTTTATCATCTGTTGATGACCATTACCTGCATCAGATATTTCATTAGAGCTTACAAAATGGTCATTTTCTTCCAGTTCTATTAATCCTTTTGCATTTATTAGCTGCAGCTTTTCTGCACAGAAAACTTTTTCCTCGTCCATCAATGGCATTTGATTACCCTACAATACAGTCTATACCCCAAAGCCAAGATGAAGGCTTAATTTTCTTCCTCTAATTACTAATTTTCAAAGTAACAAGCTGTGCCCCGGCTCTTCTTGTTCTTAGTCAACCTAAAAGACCCCAAGTGCAGCATATTCATCATTGCATTGGCCGTGAATATTAATGAGTGTTCAGCCACTGTCCTCTATAAGGCCTGTTCCCTGGCTCTGTTAAGCTTTTCTTTATGCTCAAGGAGCATGTGGGAGGAAAGCAAAGCAAAAGGACAAAGTCAGGGTCAATCTTAGTTAAAACCGTGAAACAGGTGCCTCCTGCTTTCCCTGTGCAACACCCCGCCTAGACATCTCCCGCAGGTCTCAGCCATCTTAAAAGGCCACTTGGCTGCTGAGAGCTGTCCTAAGCTGGCTTCACATTGTGATACCTAATGCCTCCAAATTATTCCTCTCCTCATCTGGGTACAAACTCCTAAGATGCTCAGCTTCTTTTTCAGATGCTAACTTGTACAAAATAATGCACGATGGTGTTTCAGAATGCAGCACTGAAGAAATAAGGTGTTATCACCTTGAAGTATTCCAGCAAGAACTGTAAAGGGTGCTGACTGGTATAAAATGTTTCCAAAGTCCTTTCCTATTATACTTTTCACATCATATTGTAATTATGACTTGTCTATATTTTATCCTCAACTAGACTGTGAGCTTCTCAAGTGTAGGATTTCATCTCATTGAGCTTTGTATCCTCTAGCACCTAGCATGGTTCCTGACCCATTGTAGGTGCTCAATAAATATTTTGAGTGAGAAGAATCAACAATATATTCACCATTAATAAAAACTAATGCTTTATATTATATACGTACCAATCGGCACCTTCTGATCACAGAAACCCAGCCATAGAAAATCTAGGTCTTGGCAGAAATTGGGGGGGGGGGGTGTCTCAGAGTGTCAACACCTGTTATAAACCAAACTATCAAAAGATGATGTTGTTTAGTACCATATGGGTGTTTATTTAAAGAAAAATGCCATTCACATTAGCTAGCACTCTAATCGCTGATTCAAAGGAATGATGTACCATTTGTTTAAGTTTACTATTATTTATTACAGACTTATTATTCCTCTAAATTTCCCAGGCTACATACTCCTACAAGACAACTAAGAGAGGTGCAAGAAAATTAGTGATGTGAAGGCTCAGCACTCATTTCCTTTCTTTCCATAATACCTTCAACAGTAAATCTGGAACCTGATTCATTTGCGTATTCTCCCTGAACAGGCAGATAGTTTTTGGAAATTTTTGTTTGATTTAGGAAATATCTGATATTTTTTGCCAACCCTTCTTTCATGAAGGTAGAGGTACACTGTTTATGTTCGTTTTCAAAGACACTTGGAAATATAGCCATCATTACTAAACTAAGTTGGTTGCAATTTCTAGATGTTTCAATTGGTACCAAGCTCAGTATTTCAGTTAGCTGAATTTTCAATTCACACAAATCTTTGTTGAACACTCTAATTTATAAAAACCTTGACATTCAATTTACCAACAAAACAAGTATGACAGGGATAATATTATCACAGCAAGAGATTGTTATTTTTACTCTCAACTGTGCGGGGAGGCTGCTTATCCTTGTGTGTGTAGATTTAAATCCTTAAAAAATAATCTTCAGTGTCACTTTGAGTTGACAACAAGTATTTTTGTCTGACTATTCCCTGATAATACAAAACCAATACCCAAGATATTATTTAATCTCCTACAGATCAGACATATTTATAAGACAAAGCTTGTGGATCTTAACTATCAAATCTACATAACTTACCTGAGTCATCCTACTGTGCCCCTCATGGAAAGCTATGGGAACGATGTACGGAACATTCCCTTCTCTACAGTTTTACTCTGCCCTCCATATAGTATATTGGGGCTTTGTCTAAACATTTGCCAAACAACGATTTGCCTTTTTTCTCCAGACCAGACCTTTCTTGATTATTTTTTCTTTATTTAATCAAAGTGAAGCAAAAATAGTAAGTTTTCAAAAAAAAAAAAAAAAAGATTAGTCCAAAAGTTTCACTTTTCCTTTAATCCCTGTCAACTTCAGTGACTTGTAATGTTTGTTTGCTATTTTAATATGGTTATCAGAAAATGTGAAATGACCTATGTGGCTCACACTCATGGCTAGCTCTGGATTTCCAATGGACAGTGCTGATCTAAATGCTCCTAATCCTGCCCCTGCCCTGCCCTTTCCCTGAAGGTGGAATTTTTCCAACCATTCAAAGACTCCTGAGCTTTAGAACTGGTCTTGCCACTCTGCTGTCCTGGCAGAGGGCAGAAGAGATGCCCACAACTTGCAGCCAAGCCTGTATGAACACAGACCTACCTGGGCAATGCTCCAGATGAATAGGTAGAGTAACTCTGATTCCTTCTATTACTTTCCATGGGACAGAAACTCAGGCTCTATTTTATCATCCCATCACTCTGTTACATCAGTTGGGCCATGCAGAGAAGGGACAGGCTTTTTTTTCAGAAACATAAAAAGCAAATGAGTATGATCCCTAAACAAAGAGGAAGGCTTAGGTAGTATTTTATCATCCCATCACTCTGTTACATCAGTTGGGCCATGCAGAGAAGGGACAGGCTTCTTTTTCAGAAACATAAAAAGCAAATGAGTATGATCCCTAAACAAAGAGGAAGGCTTAGGTAGGAACTCTGCCAAAGTTGCATATGAACTAATCTGCATCTTGGAAACGGACACAAATGTGGGTAAACTCAGCCAGAGAAGAACAGACCATCTCTGTTGTCAACTAGTAGAACCCACTTCCACTGTAAACAGTAATGGCCATGTGGTGGTGCTAGGAAATTCAGGCCCCCATCAAAGGGGATCTTTCTAAGTGTCTTCCGTAAGGGATCATTGAATTCCCAGGCTGAAAAGGCCAGTGCTATGTCACCTGTGCATCAGGCTCTAAATATCTCAGTGAGGAAAAAACAGTGCATCATTTTTCAGAGGTTTCCAAAAATAGGTAATTATCAAGATTGCCTAGGAGAACTTTTCAAAAACACCAGTCCCTCAGCTGCACCCAGACACATTCAGCAAGAATCTCTGGAGGCTGGTTAATGTGAACCAATGGCCAGAGCCTGGTCGACACTTGCCCTTCCTTCCAGGCAAAGAGAAATTCTTTGGGGAATGAAATGAGAGGCCAGCTTCTGTCTCTTAATTCTCTGATGAGCTCTTTGTTAATATGCTGGGTGCAGGGGGAAGGAAGGATAAAATGGTGGGGTGCTACATTGTGCTAAGAACTAAAATTTGGACATATGTTAAGGAACGTATATACCATAAAGTAATTCATGGACTGTACTCAGTAAACTTAAAATATAAATATCCAAACAATATTAATCACTAGATACATTTAGACATAAATTCTATACGTTCTCATAGTCTTTGAAAAATACACAGATGTCTCATTATGATTCTGTCCTTAAAATTGACACACAGGATGTGGTATCATTGCTGGGAGACATCAGCTCCTTGCTGAAATGCAGAAAAACTGAATATAAGGTAGGGTGAGCATCTGTTGGTTTTACCCAGTAGCCTCCCTCTTTCCACTGGGAAAACGCTCCTCGCTGATCCATTTGATGTGGAGAAAGTGTCAATTTACAAGGTCTTTCCTGACATCTGGCAACAGGAGTGAGCAAATGATTCAAGCCTTGACAGTAGTGATATTCCGTACTTTGGTCCAAGGATCAAACATAGTCAAACAAGATCAAATCCCTCAGTAGGGTCAAAGCCCCACTGGGATATTTAATACATGGATCTTGAGTGACTGTTTTTCTTCTCTCTGAGATTTTGAAGCCTGGAACTCCTTAGCATCCTTTTCGCTACTTCCCAATTAAGTACCTGTCATAGTTTAGGGGGTTGGGCCAAACCCCAGCTCCAGGGATAGGCCCAAAGTTTCATCAATGTAATCTTGTTCTCCTGGCCATGGTGACCAGTCCCATCAGTGGAATGGGCAGAACTTCTGTTTGATGGTTGGGGTAAAAGAGGACCCTTCTCTCGCCCTGGACAATACGGTGTACTCATGTGAAACCTGAAGCTGCAACAGCCATGTGACTGTCTGGGAGAAGTCAGGACAAGAATGTAGTTGGCACTTGAAGGAGGACAGAGCAGAAAGAAACACAGACACATGAAGATAGAGCTCTGACCAAACCTCTGGAATGCAGCCTCTAGTCTTGTAAACCATGTAACTGTTTCATTATTTAAGCCCATTTAATTATATTCTCTATTATGTGCAACTCAAAGTACTCAATCTGATACAGAATTTACTACTGAGAGTGAGGAAATAAACCCGTAAAAGATAGACTTGGCGAGGGCCAGCGGAGGGCAGTGTGGATCCCAATGCTCCAGCATGGAGGTTGTCAATCCCTAAATAGATTGTGTCAACTGCCATTTATCACCTTAAATTGCACTGTGAGTCTCTCACAGTAGAGAAACCTTTTCCTGTGCCCATGCTTCTATTAAAAGTAGAAAATAAAAGGTAGAAGAGAGTGCTGCTTGTATCAGGAAAGAGGAGAGAGGCTCCCTGGGACCGCTTTACTCATTTACATACTGGTCTGGTCCCTGTGGGCATGTGAGTTACAGACCCTGGAGGATCCTGGAGGAAACACACAATTGATCTGGGGGTGGAGAAGGGATGAGCCGGGGAGGGGTAGGAAGCTGAACTGCATTATCTTTGAGGTCCCAGGAGTCTATAACTTAAGACTAAAGTGTATTCTAATAGCTTGCATTGATTTCTTGAGACTACATTTAGTCATTTTAGTCAGCTAAAGCATGTATAAAATTAGAAGGCAATCCTGATCAAGAGAGCATTGCCATGTGACAATACTTTTTAATTATTAATATTTAACTGTTTCAAATCTTCTCATTCTTGAACTTACATGGGCTCTATCAAAATAGCTCATGCCACGTAACGTTCTGAATTTTTTCCCTTTATTACAATAACTTTGAACATTGCTGTGTCAAACCCACCAAGAGTTTTACAAGAATAATTTCAAATACAACACCAAGAGAGAACATCATATAAAACCCAGTTCAGATGTATCTGTTACTGTAGAGGTTGGACAAGATGAGTGGTATGTGAAAGTGAGGCACAAGGAAATGTAGTGTTTTCATTTCACAGCATAAATTCTAGTAATAGAACAATCGGAAAAGAAAACTTAATTGTTCACCTTCCCAAAAAAAACTAATTGTTTCAGGCTGATATAATCAACTCCAAGACAATACCCAAGAGGTAGAACAATTGGGTTCTGTGATAGAGCTGTGGCCTCTGCGGACACATTGTGAGTCCAAAGTTCTAACAGACTGTGTTTCCAGTACTTCTCACCTCCTGAGCCAAGACCAGCCTGAACCAAGTTTTAAAATGATCAGCATCAAAATCAGGTGTTTGCAAAATTTTACCAAGCAAAAATCCATGTGATTTTACATGAAAGACAGTCAACCATGAGCCTGGTATAACTGATATTTTCTCTTTAGCTGAAAAGAAAAAAGGGTGTATGATGTAAAAGACAGAGAGGACTTTCCAAGCTAAGCATAGCTCTGCATGATGAGATACAGTGATAACTATTAAAAGCACGAACTTGGAGTTAGACTGCCTGGTTTAAACCCATCTCTATCTCTTATTACCTATGAAACCTTGGATAAGTTACTTACTCTCTCTATACCTCCATTTTTTCATATGTAAAACAGAACTGATAATAGTTATCTCTTAAAGTTGCAAGGATTGCATGGGGTAATCATGTTAAGACAGAATAGCAATTGGCACATAATACGGTCTCAATAAACATTACTATGTCCCTGGCACCTAAATGTTGTCATTTTTCAAGATTTCCAGTAATATCAAGTTATACTATGGGTTTCCATAGCTTGCTATTTCTAAAAAAAACTGCTAATCACTTTCTTCTGCTGACCTGGAACTTTGTTGGAAGACTCGTAACATTGATATCCTAGGTTATTTCTCTGCAATATTTCCTAAAGGTTGGTTTCTGACAATGTCTGAACAATTCCTGAATCTTACAGTTCTGTGTATTAAGTAAATTACTTTTGTTAAATGATTTCATTATTGAATGCTTATTGGCATACGACACAATACAATGGCTGATGGCTGCTTTCCTTTTTTGCTTTATAACAAAATACTCCTTGAGATAGGAGCTGCTTCTTTAGGCTTAGGAATTTTCCTGCACAAGCAGGATGTAAGTTAAGGCTAAAAATTGGGTTACTGTGCAAATAGGGGAAAAGTGATGAGCACATTTCTTATAATCTTATTTTTAGTTCCACTGCCTTCCACACTGCTGCCAGAATTATATCTGAAACACAGATGGGATTGTGTTATTCTACTGCTTAATAGTCTTAAAATGGCTCCTCACTGCCTAGAACATCTCCACACTCCCTAATAAGCCCAATTCTTGAAACAATCTGGTCCCAATCTGCCTTCATAAGCTCATTTCCATTCATTCCCCCCTCTATGTCCAAGACCTGCTTTCTGGATACATCTTGCACTTACTCTCTTCTCTTCCTTTGCTCACGTGGTTTCCATGATTGGAATACCTTCCTTATCTGCATATTATCTTCCACCAAACTCAACTGATATGTATTTATTTTATGCTTATTTCATCTCTCACTGGCTTCCAGGCAGAATTAATCATTTCCTCCTCTGATCTTGTAGAGGCCTCATTTCAAGTACTTTGCTGGGGATACAAAGGGAAGTAAAAATAGACATCATTCCCATATGCTTTGTGGAGCAACAGTCTAACAGGGAGTCAGACACTGATTAATTAATATCCCATATATAAATTAAACCTATGATAAGAGGAACATGGTAATATAAGATCATTTAGGAATTTTAAAAAGGCTTTTTTAAAAGACCTGAAGAATCACATAAACTAAGTAAAAAGGGGCAGGAAGAGTTTTCTAATAAAAGGAAACATCATATGCAAAGCCCCTGTGGTAGGAAAGAGCATCAACCTGCAAGGGACGGAAGGCCAGGGTGGCTGGAAAGATCACTGAGGAGGCTGGAGTTGGTTGACCCTAGAGAATCACACAACAATCTTTCTTCTTGAATCTTAATCTATTCCAATTAATCCTCTTTGTCGTATAGAGGAAGTTAATGTGAGATGTCAAGAAAATTTAGTATGGAATTTGTCAGATTTTTAAAATCCTATTGATATTGAAAATCATCCCCTAAAAACTATTTCCAGCATTCATAAATAAAACTTCTGGATTTTTTTTCATTGTATACTGCTCCTGACAGGCTACTCATGAGTTAGAAAAGCTATGCCCAGCACCAGGAGTTATCCCCACTCTGAAAATAAGGCGACAGCTTGTTTTCACTCACAGGAGTCAATCAATAATCAACACTCTTCTGCCAACTCCCACCACCAGTACACCCCCTTCTCATCACCTCCTCACCCCCACCCCGCAATGTATCCTGAAGAGGGCAAAAAAGCTAATTGCTGGGGAAATCAACAGCCCCAAATTTATTCCGGGTTACATCCTGCACAAGATTTCTAGTGTCATTGGTCTTAGAAAATTGAGTATATTCTGAAAGTAAACTCTTCAAAAATTCCTCAAGAGATTCATTTGCCAGACACTTTTTGCAGTAAAAATAAGGGCGATACTTGATCTCTCAAGTTTCATTACAGAAACAAGGTTTTTTTCTGGATGGTGGATTCTGTGTGTGTGTGTGTGTGTGTGTATGTGTGTGTGTGTGTGTGTGTTTTAAGAAAGATAGTTTTATATTTGAATTCTACATGGATTACAATTACAGTTAGAATGTGAAATGTTTTGACATTTATTGCACTTACTCATTCAAAAGATATTCATTAAGTACTTACCATGGGCTCATCACTCTGACAATGATGGTCACAAGTAGCTGTGAACTATCTGTTTTATTTCCACGACTCAGAAAACTGAACTGTCATGGAAAACAAAGTAACCCCTACAAGACTTGCATTATCTGTTTTATCCACTTGATCTTCATATACATAAATATAAGATATTAATTTCCACTTGTGATTGAGGACATTTCGCATGCCATGACTAATTATAGCACCAGTCACAGAAGTGATAGATGGGGCTGCAGGAATTTTGAAGATGAGTCCAGAATCAAAGCACTCCATCACTTTTGATAGAATAAGAACAAAACTTTCCATTCCGTTTATGTGAAGTAGGTTACAGAGTAAAGCAAAAATGTAACCAGTCCCTCTCAATTCTAAAATTAGGGGTTTTGTGGTTTTACTAACTGCTTTTGTAGGAGTTCCACAGGAATAGGGAGAAGATTGGAGTCATGGCACATAGGGCTGTGCCCAATTTGTGCTGGTAACCTTGCTTATTACTATAAAAGGACCCGTCACCTGTTTGCCTACAGGCACACTGTCCCCAACTAGACCTCCAAGCTCATTGTTACAGTGTTTCCCTACTAAATTCAACTTCAGGTTCTCTCTGTTCTTTTCAAAGGGAACCTTTAATGACTGTTGCCTGGAAACCAAAGACTACAACCTGCACTGCAGTAGTTCATACTTCTGTCTCCATCTGCCAGGACTTTAAATCCTTATAATATCAAACACTCAACCTGGAATTTACTATTGTGGGGAAACTAAATTCCCTCCAAACAGAAATAGGAGCAATGGCAGTATCTTTATCCCCCATTAAATCACTGTTTCACAAATAGTTGTCCTTGTGATTTCGGAGAACACACAAACTCAATATTTTATTTTCAACTAAGGGTCATCCTGCTTCTTGTGTTTCTATGTGTTTAGATTAACTTTTTGAAAATAGTGCATTTGCAACAGGATGACCTCTTTAAAACCAAATCCTTAAGAATTTTGAAATTTTTATGGATAGAAGCTATAAAGAAACTGAAAACTGACATTTAAAATCTGCAAAAAATATTTTGTCTTGCAAGATATGTGGGCTCTTCAAAATGTTTGTGGAAAAATAAAGTTAAAAGATAATATGATTCTTTCCACGAATTTTTGAAGTACCCTTCTACAGTAACTTCAGTTCTCTTCTGAGACTTGCTATTTCTTTGTTCTTGTTTATGAGTAAGTGGATATTCTTAGCTACAAAAATAAAAAAAACAAATATTTATCCATTGTTTCTGGGGACAGCTCTGAAGCCCCATAAATCCTCATTCTGGCTTTATGATGAGAAACTATCAGTTCACTGTGCTGATATGAACTAGATGGAGTCTCTGCAGAAATCATTGCTTTTTGGTTGGGCAGCCAGTTGAGCAAAGAAAAATGTTTCTTTTTCCTTTGAAACTTAGTGTGTACTCTGCTGGAAAATTGTCCCTGGTTTGTGTGAAGAAGTTGTATTCCTGCTTGAGCAGAAACTTTTAGACAAGATGAGAAGCCGAAGCCAAAAAACCTGGGGAAAGGATGTATACAGGCTTCTTCAAATCAAATTGGAAGAAAGACCCCCAAAAAACTGGACTGAACCTAGTGATTTTCATGCAGGAACATGCTGTTAATATTCTCCATGTCCTACTTCATATGAGACAACTCAGACTTTGAGAAATATGCTGATTTGGGGCCATTATGTTCTGAGGTTATTAACTTATTGAGACCAGGCTATGAGGCACACTCACACCCTATAAGTAGGATTGGGACTTTCCTTGAAGGCAGTGGATACCCCACTGTCAATCACCTGAGAAGAGGTAGTTCCAGGAACAGGGGAGGAAACCCTTAAACTTTGGTGAGGACAAAAACTTATTACCTTATTGCCCTATGGCTATTTGTAAAACAAGTCTACAAGTAACAGATAAATTCTGTTGCTTTCCCTAGTAATAAGGACCAAGCCATTACTAGCTACATGGAAACTGGCTAGGGAGTAGCCCTGTCTATACTTAGACCTAATCATGGGAGTCCTAGTAAGATTTCCCAGGAGAAGGAGTCCAGATTGTGGATTCAGAAAATCATCCAGGAGCAGTTGTGCATTTTTCAGTGCTAAACTTGCATTGGATTATGTCCAAACTTACAGTAAAATAATAGTACATACAATAAATAATAATAACTAAAATGAAAAATTCTCTAGAGGGGCTCAGCAGCACATTTGAACTGGCAGAAAAATGAACCAGTAAATTTTAAGACAGATTAATGATTATTCAGATTATCCAGTCTGAGGAACATAAAGGAAAAAGCATAAAGAAAAATGTATAGGGCCTCAGAGATCTGTAGAAAACTGCTTTGGGTCAAATGTGTCCCCCAAAAGTTTATGTATTGGGCACAATCTCAATTTTAACAATGTTAAGAGAGTGGGAAATCCCTCTATGGTCATTGAAAGTTGGGGCCTTTAAGAGGTGATTATAGGGCCGGCCCGGTGGCGCACTGGAGAGTGCGCCGCTTGGGAGCGTGGCAGCGCTCCCGCCGAGGGTTCAGATCCCATGTGGAGACCAGTTCCCACTCACTGGCTGAGCGTGGTGCGGGCACGACACCAAGGGTTGCGATCCCGTTACCGGTCAGTAAAAAAAGACAAAAAGGAAAAAAAAAAAAAAAGAGGTGATTATATTGTGAGGACTGTGCCCACATGAATGGATTGATCCATCCATGGAGTAACGGTTCCAATGGCTTTAAAGGAGAGAAAATGAGCAGGTAAGCTCTCTCTTTCTCAGCCCATTCTTCCCTGTGATACTCCGCATTGCTGTAGAGAGTCACCACCAAGAAAAAGGTGTTCCCTCGACTTTGGACTTCCAGCCTCTGAAACTGTGAGAAATAAATTTTATTTCTTTATAAATCACCCATCTTTAGGTATCCTGTTATAAGTGACAGAAACAAACTAATACAGACACCACCAAATGTACCAACGTAAGTATAATGGGAGACCCAGAGAAGAAGAAAGAGGCATAAAGAATATTTGAAGAAACAATGTCAAAAACTGCTCAAATTGGATGAAAACTATTGTCCTGCACATCCAAAAAGTGCAACAACTCCCAAGTAAAATAAACTCAAGGAGATCCTCGCCTAGATATATCATACTGCTAAAGTAAACCAAATTTTGCCTGAGGCTGCCTCCATACCTGCAGCCATAGTAACAAACTGCAACCTAACAGTACATAAACAAATGGAAAGCCTAACTTAGGAGTATATTTTTGTAACAATTAGCTCAGTATCCATCAATAACAGCCAAGCTTCAGCCAATCATAGGCTGCCAACTGATCAGACCATGCTGAAATAAGGCAGACACAAAGCTGTAACCAATCAAGCTGTTTCTGTACCCTACTTCTGTTTTCTGTCTATAAATATTCTCTGCCCACATTGGGGGGCAGGCTCTCTGAACCTCTTCTGGACCTGATTGGCTGCCCAATTTGCAAGTTAGCCTTTGCTCAATTAAAAGCTGTTAAATTTAATTTGTCTAAAGTTCTTCTTTTAACAATATTCAAACTGTCAAAAGACAAAGAGGGAATTTTGGAAGCAGCAAGAGAAAAGTGACTCATAAACAAGCAATTCTCAATAAGATTGACAACTGATTTCTGATCAAACCTTGCTGAGGCCAGGAAGCAGTGGGATGGCATATACAAAGTGCTGAAAGCAAAAAATCTGTCGACCGAGAATTTATTTTCAATTAAACTGTTCTTCCAAAATAAAAGAGAAATTAAGACATTCTCAGATTTAAAAAAAAGAGAGAGTTAATTCATGTCCAACACCAACCCATCTTAGATTGCTTTTACGTGGTGGCCTAATGATTAACTTTATGTTCCCATTATTGCTATTTCTATCTTAGACTGGAAATACTTGGTCCTTATTAAAAGTGGAACTGCATCTCTGAATTTTTTCAGGATGTATTTTAAAGATATCTTCGAGATGTTGGAATAGATGGTCCTCCATCACTCTCTCCCACAACCGGTCAATGTACAATTATTAAAATTCAAGACTGCCAATCAGGGACCACTGGAACTCAGGGAAAGAGGAGAAGAGACCTGCAGGTTTCATAAAGGCAAGAGAAGCCACAGTGAGAGAAAGAAGGGACTGCTCCAACTATTTAAAGCTCCAGCAGGTTTGGGGCTGGTCCCAGTAAGGGGCGAGAAGTAGTAGCACGAGAAAAATGGAGCTAAGAAAAGGCACAGCTGTGCCCTTTGCATGAAGTTACTTGGAGTCTGCAGAGAAGAAGAAGGCCTCAGAGTGAACCATGCCAGCCCCCCGCCCAGTGAGACCACTGACAGGGTTTCCGTGGACCCACATAGGAGCGAGGGGCCACATCCTACCAAAGGAACCACCAGGGGCTGGTGAATCATCTCAAGGGACCCACACACAGCCCACCCCATGGGAAGATTTGGAGTCTGGGTGGAGGCTGGCCCACCAGAGGAACTTTGGGGCACAGTGTGGGCAGCTGATCTGCCTTCCAGCTGGCACAAGTCCACTCAGCAGAGACCGGTCAGGATGACGGAACTGCAGGGGGTGTAGTTTGCTGAAAAGACTTAATCCTGTGCCAGAATTTTCACACAGCCCAGTTGTATCTGACCTCAGAAGACCTGGAAGTGATTAAAAGGCCAACAGTTAAAATCTGAAACACACAAAAAGCCTTCCCCAGAGAATCTACAGCGAAACAGCAATTTAGCTCATACACAGGGCTCAAGTGCTGGTCCCCACAGGAAGTTCCCACAATTTTGGAATTAACCAAAGGACAGCAAATTAGTTCCAGTTCAGAGTTTAAGTGGTGGTAGTAGGTAATAATCCAACACAGAACTGGAAAAAAAAAAGAAAAGAAAAAAACCATAGATCCAGAGACAAAGCTCTGATACTAACCAGTAAAGGTCTAACACCACCAAAGAACACCTGTAAAACCTGGAAGAAGTAGCAGTCTCTTCAAATGTCCAGGAATCAATGTAAAGACACAAAATTGAGAAAGAACAGAGAAATATGACACTAACAAATAAAGCACCAGCAATGGACCCAGAGGAACAGTGGATTTATGAAATGCCTGAGAACTCAGAATAACCTTCTTAAGGATGTCCAGGGAGGCACAAGAAAATATAAATAGAAAATTAAGTTATATATGGAAAACAACTCAGGAGCAGAATGAGAACCTTGACAAAAAAATTGAATCAATTAAAAAAAAAAAAGCAAATAGACATTTTAGAAATAAAGAATGCATCATCTGAACTGAAAAACTCTATAGAAAACTCCAACAGCACACTTAATCAAACTGAGGAAAGAATCAGTGAGCTCAAAGATAGAACATATGAGATTATCCAATCAGAGGAGCAAAATGAAAAAAGAATAAGAAAAAATGAAACAGAAATACAGCAAATAGGGCCAGACCATGGCTCACTTCGGAGAGCGTGGTGCTGACAACACCAAGTCAAGGGTTTTACCGGTCATCTTTTTTTTTAAAAAAAAAAAAGAAAGAAATACAGCAAATATGGGACTCCTTCAAGCAAAATAACTTTCGCTTAATTGGCATAGCTGAAGGATAAAAAAAAGAAAGCATATTTAAGGAAATTATAGCTGAAAATTTCCCAAGTGTGGAGAAAGTTGACAACATCCAGGTACACGATGCTCAGAAGTCACCAATCAAATTCAATCCAAAGAGGAACAACCCAAGGCACATCATAATCAAATTATCAAAAACCAAAGACAAAGAATACTGAAAGCAGCAAGAGAAAAGAAACACATAACATTCAACAAAGCCCCAATACATCTCTCAGCAGATTTCTCAGTAGAAACCCTACAGGCGAGAACAGAATGGGATGATATATTCAGGGTGCTGAAGGAAAACCACTGTCAGCCACGAATTCCCTATCCAGCAAAACTAACCTTCAAATATGAAGGAGAAATAAAGATTTTCCAAAACAGAAGGTAAGAGAATTTATGAACACTAGACCTGCCTTAAAAGAAATGCTAAAGAGAATTCTTCATCTGAAGGAAAAGTACGCTAAGGAGCAGCAAGAAAACATTTGAAGGTACATAACTCATTAGCAAAGTAAGTTCACAGACAACCTCAGAATACTCCAGTGTCACAAAGCGGGTGAATAAACTTCTATATCCTTATTTAAAGACTAAAATACAAACCTAACAAGACAACTAATACAACTACTGCATAAGAGATAGGCAATATTAAAAGATATAACTTGGAAGAACAAAATCTCAAAAGGTGGGGTTGCGGGTTATGATGCCAAAGTATAGGGTTGGCTTTGGTTCTTTCTTTTTTCTTTGATATCAAAGTTAAGTTGTTATTCATCTAAACTAATCTGTTATAACTAAAAAAAATTTTTGTAAGCTTCATGTTAACCATAACACAAAAACTTAGAAGAGACATACTAAAAATAAATAGTGAGAAATCAAAATAAGTCAGGCACAGAAAGACAAATATTGCACGGTCTCTCACAGAAGTAGAGAGGAGAGCAATGGTTACCAGAGGCTGGGAGGGGAGGTTGCATATAGGAGAAGGGGTAGACTAATGGGTTCAAAACTCTGCTATCTACCATAAGTGAATCATTGTGCAGTATATGCTTGTACAACACACTGTACCCCACAAAAATAAAGTTGGAAAAAATTAAAATTTAAAAAATTTAAAAATAAAAATAAATGTTTTAAAAAATAGAATGTATTTCATATATCAGTGGAAATTGATAAACACTTATTAAACTTTAATGTAACCAAACAGCACATTTAAAACTATACCTTCTCCTATTTTGAGTTGAAATGTTAATGCAGTTCTGCCTCTTTGAGCCTGTGTGCCTATAATGCAATTCATGTCCTTTGCCTAAGTGTATTTATATATATATAGCAGGTAAGAATCTGTTGCTTTGCCTCACAGGGGGTGATGGAGATGCAAAAAGGATTACTCAAAGCCCATTTCTTTTGAGCAGTGAGACACCCCGAAGGGGCTAATTTCCTGGAACACTCAAGAGAGAGGCGTTCCTCCTTTCGGAAATTAACCATGAACTGCTTTATTTATTCTCCAGACCAGGAAGTTACAGAAAAGGAACATAAGTGGAGTTATGGCTAAGTATAGTTTAACAATAGAAGCTGGTAACATCAGTGAAATAACAAAATGACATTCCATAATGCAGTTTGCAAAAGGTTAAGTAGATCCACCAACAAAAGCTTGTTCTTAGCAAACATTTTCTTTCCCTACAGCAACTTCCTTAGTATGTTTACGTAACAATCAAGTAACTTGTCTGTCCTTGAGCCAGCAACTTTGCTGTGTTACAATTCTACATCTACAGCAGAGTCTTTAGCCTGGGGAAAGTTTCCTGTCTTTTGCAAGGTTAACATTTCTATATGTAATTTTTAAAAGTTAGGTTATACCTAAAACTACAGGGCTTTGGAGGCTAAGCCCTGTGAAATACATTTGCTTTATAAATGTTAGTATACTCCACATCAGAATCAAGGCAGTTCACTAGAAAGGTGGAAAGAAGTAGCTAGCTATAACCATTTTCCAAAATTCATATCAAACATTCAGTAGCTCCTAATAGTTGGTTAGACTAATGTTCTTCAGAAAACGTTTTCATTATTGGAGAGCTCTGAGTATAGACTATGCTCATTTTTAGCAAAGATGCTTTTAAAAATTAAGCACTTATTCTACCTGCCCATCTGGAAATGCTGACCTTAATCCCATTATCTTTGACAATTATTTTCAAACCAGCTTCACGTCCCTCTCCTAGAGCCCATGCCACAGGGCTCTTTGGATGTGTCATTCTCTTTCTAACTCAGTGGTTCCATTAACCTGTCCAGATTACTTGTCTTTTAAGACCAAAATAACCCTTCCTCTGTTAAATCCTTTTCTGATAATCTGAAAATTGGTCACTCTCTTCTCAGCAGTTATACTTCTACTTTTATTTCTAGAAAGAACTCGTCACTTATACTGTAATTGTCTGCCCACATGGCTGCCACTGCCACTAGACTCTGATCTCCTCCACAAGTGGCACCTCTCATGGATTTCTGTATTTCTGACACTCAACATAGTAACCAGCAAAAAGAAGAGGCTCAGTGACTGGTTTAATAAGTTATTTGAAATAGGTAACTGACTTTCACTAATGAATTACAGATATAAAAGCATATAATGGAATAGTCGGGGATTCTTAACATAACAGTTTCTAACACCAGCAACCTACTAATAACATATTCTCCAATAATTCATCAATGTAAAGAAAATCCTCTTCTTCGTGACTACTATTGATATAGAAGGGATGTGAGTACTCAATGTCCACATCTAAACTATGTAATGTATGTTTTATTTATTTGAACACATGAAGCAGCACCCTTGAGAAGAAATCAATGCTAAATAACCTCAGCAATTTGATGACTCATGCAAATCTATGGCTTTCTTCACAAGTATTTCAAATGTGCCTAGGCATGTCTGAATCTGAGGATAAATACAGGTTCTATCCAGGAATGCAGTATATATAGTCAAGTAACTTAAAGCACCTGAATTCATCATCTTTATTCCCTATTACCTAGCATAATGCTTGGCATAAAGTAGATAATAAACGTGTGTTGAGTCAATTAATTAAATGCAATTGACTTGATTTAAATAGTATATTTATCTCCTGCATCTTTTTTCTATCCTCTATTTATTCCTGCTTCTATCCCTAGTCAAAGGCAGGGTCTTGTTAGCATGGCTTTTCACTGAGGAAATCAATCCTTTTTTCAAAATGATTTTCTGTAGTTATTCCTCTTGAGATCAATTCATCCTCCATCACCAACACTTGATTTCTCAAGTAGAACTGCTTCTCTAGTTTCCCATTTCAGAATTTGCACTGAAAGTGTAACAAGGTGCTCACACGGAAATAGTCTCTTTTCATTGGATTCACAGTTCTTGTAAACTTTCTTGAGTTCATTCTCAAGGCTTTTTTAAGTGATTTTCTCTAATACGATAGTAAAACTTACCTCCCAATTTTTTTCCAACTTTTTTTTCTAAAACCTTTACTATTTCTTGTTCTACAGTCAACTCTCATTTACATTTCTTTCTCTGAGACTCCTTGGCCTTAAAGGACAGTCTTGGTAATGTTATCTCCTCCTGGCCTACTTCAAAATACTATGGAGTCACTTTTGGTCTGTGGCCAAATAGATTCCAGTGTAATCAAGAAATTGGAAACAGAGGTGCTTCTTCACACTCTAAAATGATGGATCATTTGGAAAGAATTATACCTGTTATATGAGAAATAATTCTAAATACATTTCTCTTTGGGTATCTTATATGAATTTATGTTGATAGAATATGTTTTTAACTGTTATACTCTGCTCAGGCTGCTACACAAAATATTATAGACTGGGTGGCTTTAACAAGAGATATTTCCCTGGAGGTGAGGAAGTCCAAGATCAAGGCAAGGGCACTCTGTTTCATGGTGAGGGCCCTCTTCCTGGCTTGCAGATGGCTGTTCCCTCTCTCACTGTCCTCACATGGGTGCAGAGAGGAAATACAAGCTCTCTGGTGTTTCTTCTTATAAATGCACCAACCCCATCATGAAGGCCCTACACCCATTACCTCATCTAAACCTAATCACGTCTCAAAGGTCACATATCCCAATACCATCATATTGGGAGTTACAACTTCAACATATGAATTTGGGGAGGACACATTTCAGTTCATAACACTAACATAACCCTACAAGAGAGAATAAGTTATAGATCAAACTCAGCCAACTCATTCTTCCTCTATAGTATAATACATTTATAATTCTCATGAAAATTTTTATCAAAATTTCTGAAACAGTAGAATTTTAAAATAATTGGCAATATGACAAATGGTGACACTTGATGAAATCATATTATAGTAAGGCATTGCTATTATAAATTTCATTTTAATTTACCTGGACTTTCGAGATTTCACTATCGAAAAAAATAATGACCTCACACCTACCAGGATGGTTGAAACTAAAAAGAATAACAGTGCAAAGTGGAAATAAAGCATTCTTTTATATTGCTCATGATACTGCAATTGGTACTCATTTATAATAGTAAACAACTGGGAAACACTAAAAACAAAAGTACTTCAATAATAGAATGAATGGATTTAAATTATGGTGTAGTCATACAATCAATTACAGCAAGGAAAAGAATGAACTGATACATTCAGCAAGTTAGGTGAATCTCACAGACATAAACCATGAGTCTTCTTGGCCTAGGACTGTTCTATGTCTTGATCTGGGTTGGATACATGAGTATATTGGAGTATATTGGACATTAAAATTCCTCAGTTGTATACATAATATGTCCTTACTTTATAATATGCATATTACTCCTCAATAAACATTAAAAATCATTTTAAGAGATGATTTAAAGATATGATTAAATAGCTGACCCACACAGTGGCCTGAAAAATGCTTAGACTATGATGAACCTCTCAGGACTAACTCACTGCTTTACCCACTGACTTCTACAAAAGAAGCTCATAAACTTTCAGACATGATCCAGAGACTTTCTGGAAGACTTAATTTAATGGCAATAATGTCCTTTCCTTACAAAATTAGATTTCCACTTTTCCACTCAGTTTCAAAACTAAACAACATGCTGTGTAGGCATCCATACATAAGTCCTGTGTCCATGTAATTTAGGTAATTTGAAATAAGATGATGTTCAACAGTAAAAAGGAGCATCGTTAATAATTGTTTAGATACAAAAGGCTTAAATTGAAATTGTCTCAGGTAAAGTGGACACATGGTCACAGTTTGCATAGGTGGTAAATCTATAAAAGATAGGGAGAAAATGATTAACACAAATTTCAAGATGGTGATTAACTTAGCTGGAAATGAGGTTACCATGAGGGCAGAACACAGGTATATTCTGATTTTTTCTCTTAACCTAGGAGGTGTATATGTGTAAGTGTTCATTAATTATTACTTTTTAAACTACACATATGCACTTATATACTCTTTTATCTGTACAAAAAAATTTGTAATAAAGTTTTTAAAGTTATGGTTAAAAGCAATTACAAAACCCAGAATTAATGTAGCAGGTATAATGTTGGTTTACATTGTCATTATAGTAAAAAGTTCAAGTCACTGATTAGTCTTTGTTTACATCTAGTAATGTCTTTGCAAAGGAATACTGTAAGGAAAATGAAATAAATGGTCAGCTTCCCTCAGCTATTCAGAATCTTGCCAAACATGACTTAGCCTGTCTGATGCAAATATGTTAACTGCACACATGCACCCAGGTGTTCCTTGGCTATTGTCTGATGTAGATATGTGTGGAGTATACTTACGTTTATAAAGCAAATATATTTCACAGAGTCTAGCTCACTGTAGTTTCAGGTTTAGCCTAACTTCTTAAAAGTACATATAAAATGTTAACCTTGCAAAAGACAGGAAACTTTCCCCAGGCTAAAAGTCTCTGTTGTAAGATAAAGAATTATAACACAGCAAGGTGGCTGGCTCAAGGACAGACAAGTTACTGATTGATCTGTAAAGATACTGGGAAATTGCTTTAGGGAAAAACAGTGTTTGCTAAGATCAAGCTTTTGTCAGTGGATCAACTTAACCTCTTGCAAATTGCATTATGGAATGTCACTTTGCTTGTTACCAGCCTGTATTGTTAAACTATTACCCCCTACCATGTTCTTTTTCTGTAACTTTCCCCATAATGACATGTCTTACAGCCAAAGGCTGCAATATGTGTATTATTTCAACTGCCCAGTATATCAATTCCAATTATTTGGTGGCTGGAAAGATTGCCACTGGGTGGATCTGCAGAATGTGAGCCTTAATTTAGCCAGGATTGCATTTATTACTGATCTCTATAGGTCTCCACTCTAACAGGGGACCCCATGGTGAATCTTTGGGTCTCCAGATGTGAATGTCAACAGTCTGCTCTTCAATTGTATCCACTCTTCCATTGCAGAGAATAAAGACATCCTTATAACCTACCAAAGAAGTCTCTGGCTCCCATTTAACTTCTAAGTACTTATGAACCTCAGTTTCTCATCCCTCTACCAGGAAGCAATAAAACACAGCAATAATCAGCTATCGTCACTGTCCTTGCAGGCTTTACTGCACTCTTAACTTTCAATTGCCTGAATTATTGCACCTGTAAGGATATAAGGACATTCTCTTCCACAGGGACCTTTTCTCAGATCACCTCCAATGAAGTCTTTCCTTTTTTTGGAGTTGGGGGGGGAGGAGCTGACTGATACAGGGACTGAACCCTGGACCTTAATGTTATCAGCACCATGTTCTAACCAACTGAGCTAACTAGCCAGCCCTCCAATGAAATATTTAGCAATTGGAACAGTCCATGCCCTCCACATCACTCAGGTGGCATCTTCTTTTCCTGATGGTAGTGAATGGGCTAGTCCCAAAAATTCATCTTACTGCCTGTTTTCTTGTACCTCCCCACTTCAAGTGTCATCACCATAGTTTGGATCCTCAAGAAGCAGGTGCATCACAATTCTAAGAAAGTTTTGGCCAGGATGATGGGAGGGCCTCAAGCCAAAGTCACCCATTTGAGAAATCTGGTGTCGTGTACTTGCACCCCCAAAATGTTTAGTCATAGGCTGGGAGCAGCTCAGGATAAGCGTGGACTCAGTAAGAACGTAGTAAACCAGCTAGGCTTGTCAGTCAAGACCTGCAATAGGAGATCTAAGTGGTACCTTTTCGTGGTTGCTACAGCAGGAGAGAGTCCTTGTTTGGGGAAGTGTAGACTGGAGTATTTCAGAGTATCAGTCATTATGTCTGCAACTTGCTATAAATGTTTCAGAAAAATGATGAGAGAGAGAGAAAATGTAAAATACTAACAATTGGGGAATGTGGGTGAAGATTATACAGGAGTTCATACTGTTCTTGAAACTTCTCTGAAAATTTAAAAGTATTTCAAAATAAACTAACTTTAAAACTAATTTTTAAAATCTATTTTATTTTCTAAGCCTAACTGAAGGGAAAAAGTAAAATGCTCTATATTGAGAATTTATTGCATACAAAAAATGAGTCCATATTCCCTGTAGATATAAATTAAGTTGGAGGAAGACACAGAGTGAAGGGAAGACTTTCTTAATATGAAAATATTAAATTGCATTTATATGCTAAAGAGGAAGGCCCTATAAAAAGGGGAGAAAAAGGATAATACTTGAGATATAGAGATGCCTTCAGAAGGCGAGAAGCAGGTGGAACCAGAGCACACGAAGAGCAGTATGCCTTTTATAGGAGGATGGAAACTATTATAACTAGAGACAAAGCAGACACAGTAAGTTATAGTGTTGGTGGTGGGTAGATCATAATTTCTGGAAAGCTTCTATGTTCTCAATGAAATATGAGGCAACGCTGGCTGCTAGGCTAGGGAGAGGTATTAGGATATTTGAGAAAAGAGTAGCCTTGAAATAATCATTTTGGAGAGTAGAAAAGCAACATACCAGAAGCTATAGTACAATTGTTGGATGGTGGTCAGTGGTCATTTGAGATTTTGTTCTGTGTATTGGTTTCTTACTGGTGCTGTAATAAATTGCCACATACTTTCTGGCTTAAACCAACACAAATGTATTATCTTACAGTTCTGGAGGTTAGAACTCTGAAATGGGTTTTACAGGAATAAAATCAAGGTGCAAACAGGGCCATACTTCCTCTGGAGGGTCTAGGGGAGAATCTATTTCCTTGCCTTTTCCAGTTTCTAGAGGCCACATTCCTTGATCATGATCGTTTTCCCCATCTCCAAAGCCAGCAGTGTAGCATCTTCAATTTTCTCTTTTTGACCTCAGCTGCCATCTTCACATTTTCTGCTCTGAATATGAATCTCCTACATCCCTTGTAAGGACCCTCGTGATTTCATTGGGTCCACCCAATAATCTAGGATAATCTTCCTCATCTCAAGATCTATAAATTAATTACATCAGCAAAGTCCCACATTCACAGGTTCTGGGAATCAGGACAGGGGCATCTTTGGTGGAGGACATTCTATCTATCACATGCTATTACTCTGAAGTGAGAGCACTCAAAAAGTTGTATTATTTTACAGGTGATGGGGAAAGGCATGGAAGAAGTACACGGCTTAGTTTTACCAGGATTGTAACTCTGCCAACCCTGGAGGGGGAGAAGAAGAAAGGGCTAATAAGGTGAAGGTAATTATAGAATCTGTTGGATAAGAAAGAAAGAGAGGACACATAGTGGGGGCAGTGAATTATGAGACCATTGTAAGGCAATGGGCTAAAGGTCTCAATGGGTCAAAGAATTGCTAAATGGGATGCCTAAAGTAGACTAGAAGATGACAGGAGTCAACATTGCAGAAGTGTTGAATCAAGAGGTCAAAGATGTGATCAGGGAATATGAGCACTGAGGTGGAGTAGGGACACTGATTGGATGCAATAGAGTTGCTTGTTGCTTGTCAGTTATTCCATTTAAGAAAGCTGGAAAAAGAAAATTCATTGAATAAAGAGGGTTAGTTAGGCTGATATCCGTCAACAAATGCAGCCCACAGAACAAGAGTAAGAAAAAAAAATTTTTTAACTGACTTATTACAGTTAATCCTGTAGTTTTGGCTCATTAGCAAAACCAAAAAGCAATTCATGGGTATTATTAGATAGAAAATTAAAATCATTCCTGTGCTAGACACGGACTACTAGTGATCTGGGTTACTGAGCATTATGGACTGAATTGTGTCCTTGCAAACTTTTATTTTAAAGCCCTAACCCCCAGTATCTCAGAATGAGACTATTTGGAAATAGTACCCTTAAGGAGGTAATTAAGTTAAAATGAAACTGATAGGGTGGGCTCTAATCCAATCTATCTGGTGTCCTTATAAGAGCAGGAAATTTGGATATACACACAGAGGAAAGACACAGTGAGAAGGTGGCTGCCTGCAAGCCAAGGAGAGAGGCCTCAGGAGAAACCAAACCTGACACCTTGGCTTTTTACTTCTAGCCCCCAGAACTGTGAGAAAATTAATTTCTGTTATTTAAGCACCCAGAACGTGATATTTTGTTATTGCAGCTCTCGAAAACTAACGCACCTAGTTTGTTGTAGAGATGATTATTTCGAAATTGTTCCTAATTTTAACACTACTTTAGAAATTTCTGTCTACCTGGAAAGTTATTTTTTTAAAGATCTCAGAATTCATTGCATCTTACTTAGTCTCGGGTTCTAGAATCTTAGCAAAGAGCGAAGTGAGAAGTATTTATGTGAGCAGAGAGTGGTGGTGACCTATTTCCCATTACCGCCTGTTTTTTTATTTCTATCTGCACAGCGGCAGATGTATGAACACTATGTTGTGAAATGCTCATCAGCAAGGACACATAACCAAGTCTTTTCCACAGGCTGTGCCTGGAAAAGTTTGAGTGGAAACTGGCAGTAATTTAAGAGCAACTTAGGAATCCAAGTTCTTTCCTCCACCACATGTTTTCCTTGTGGCAACTGATTTTCCATTGACAGGCAGACAAAGGTTTCATCATTTCTGAGTTAAGGTGTTTCTGCTAAAACATCCAGGAAAACAGCAGGAGTAAAAGAATGGGATGTACAGTCCTAAGTAAGCAAGTAGTAAAACATGAAAATTAAGTACCTTATGACGTATAGCTTGGCAAGATGACTCACATTCAACTACAAGACATTTAAGAGGCAATTTTATCTATTTGGAAATGTTACAATGGGAACATAATGTTGTGTTCTTGTGTAGTTCAATTCTTGCTTTTTAGCTACCATGACATTAATTTGAAGACAGCTTTCTACTTTTACTGATCTTGAAGTATTTATAGAAACCATCAAACTTTTGGCCACCAAGCAATTGTTGAGTTTCTATAGGAAAAAAAGGAGTGGAAATTGGTCAGTAAACACAAGCTGGGTGAGAGTCTTGGTGTTTTTATTTCCCATGTCACCAAACTGACTCATCCTTGCCAGCAGAAGCCTTTTGTAAAAATCTATACCTGACGTCCTCAATTGAAGCAGGCCTCCTGCATGGAGAGGAGACAGTCCAATAGGACTGCCTCAAGAGCAGCCTTCCCAGCATGAACCCACTAGCACACTCCATCTTTAACTTGCCCCATAAGGCCTCCCTGCTGTTCCATTAGCTAATGCAGCAGGTGCACGGAGGATGCGCTCATCGCGGACGTGTCTGGATTCAGTGATGCTCCATTTGATGCCCAAGAAGCTGTGGATAACAGTAGTCCTGCACGATGCCTGCCATTGCCAAAAATGTATGGCAAGAGAAGAGCATGTGTGAGAATGCTCACAGCACAAAGGGGTAGGTGCACATGTCTTTAAACAGACAACAGAATTAAGGCAACATTCTTGCTATGCCTACTTCACAAGAGCCTCCCACACTGTGAGAAAACAACCAGTCTTAGTGTTTCATGAAATCACAGGACTGCAGTTCATCATTTTACAAATAAGACCCAAAGATGACTTTGCTCAATGTCACACAGAAGGTCATGATGTTTTCTTAATATTTGATCAAAGATGCTGGCTATAAAAGTTCACAGGCCCTACGTACCACAGGTTCTGGTTGAATGAGCCTGGTCCCAGGCCCAGGAATCTCAATTTTAACAAGCACCTTCCACCCAGTGATTCTGATGCAGTTGAGGACTAATGGAGTAATTAATTGGCAAGTTTCAGTCAATGCTCTGTCTCTTGCGTGGCAGGAAGCTACCTGTGGCTTCAACAGCCTGAAGATCGCATTATGTGTAGCTACATGATAATATTCTCATCTTAAATCACGAACAAATCTTTGAATTCATGATGGGCCACATCTGCTACAGCACGGCTCACAGGCAACTCAAGAGTTTGTAACTATTTATTCAGACAGCATCAAGAGGATATTTATAATAAGCTTTTTTATTTAGGAAAGTATGAAATCATTGAGATGAAATAGTAAAATACGTAGCATTTGGAAAATTGAAAAGAGACAGCTGGTTTAGCTCAGTTGATTAAAGCGCAGCCTTATAACACCAAGATCACAGATTTGGATCCCTGTACCAGCCAGCAGCCCTCCAAAAAGATTGCCCCCCCCCTTGATGGGAAGAGTATCAAATAATTTTTTTCAATAAATAAAAATAAATTGGAAGACCTATGTTAAAGTGACTACCTTTGAAATACACAAAGCTGGAGGTGAGAAGAGTATCCCTGACTTTCTTCAAAGACCCAGATTTAACAGTGTCAGCCAGTCCACCCAGGTAGGGACAACACAGCAGGGAGGGGCCACGGGCATGTGACAGGGGGAGGATACTCACCTGGGAGTCAGGAGATATGCCGACTGACTTCAGCTGTTCTACTAACTAGGTAGTTAGGCTCAATTAAGTCACTAAAACTAATGAATCTTGGTTTCCTGTCTGTAAATAACAACACTGCAGTGGTTTCTAACCTGACAGCCCATGAGAATTTCCCTCAGATACAGATTCTTTGGCCATACTACCAGAGATTTTGATTTGGTAGGTCTACCTCACCCATGCACAAAGAGATCTGGGGATCCCGTGGGTTCCTTGGGAACTCAGTTCCACTTCGGTGTTCAAAGATTCCTCCATAGCCCCAACCTGAAGGTGGAGTGTGAGAAAGGCATGAGGAAGGGGTACCAGAAAACTGTGCCTGTGGAAATTTACCTCCGACTCCCAACCTGAGAGTGGCAGGCTGGTTTAGAGGTGGTGTGTTCTGAAAGGTACTTTCTGCCTCAGCTAGGAATTCAAAATTCAGTATGCTAAACACTGTGAACGACCTGCGTATTTACATAAATTTACCTTAGATATTATTCAATTCTCCTTTAGATACGTTCTTTTTTAAAAACTTTTTTTTTAATTGACGGATAGCATTGTATGTTTTTAACTTGTACAACATGTTTTGAAGTATATATACATTGTGGAAGGGATAGGTTGATTCTTAAAGCATCCTTCAGCACATCCCATGCAGAGGTTCTCTTGAACACAATTTAAGGTGTGAAAATTTGGGGTATTCGATCATTTGGATCTCAATTCTTGTCCAAGTTCACCTGTTTCTAATCACAAATGGATCTCAAATGAATTCAGCCATTTTTCCCTCACTTTTGTTCAGTTATTACAATTTCCACTAGTGGGAGAGTAATTGATGCTTAGGCTTACATAAAATTATAATAGCCAAACATACGCAACACACCAGAAGACAAAGGTCAGCTTATAGGATCACACAGACACTCAGGGAAGTATTCTACATGCCAGAATCACTAGAGCTGTTCTGCAAACATTCACTGGGCAAGTACTACCTGCAAATCTCTACAGGTAATATAAGAGAGTCACCTTCCTACAATCTTCAAGATATCTGATGGAATGGAAGATAGATCAGAAAAGCGACCAGCAGTGTCTACTTCGTTCTCCTAAGTTGCTTTTACTATAATATGTAGCATAAACAGTACACTGCAGAAGCTGGCTCATCACATCTTGTAAGATCTGATTGTTAAATTTTCAGAAATTTTGCAAGTTGGTTGTTAAGCACAGCCATAATTAAAAATTAAATTAAATTAAATTACAGTTAAATAAATTATATTAAAACAATGACTATAAATACTCAAAACGTTTCACTTCCTAATTTGTTTACTACATTTTACTATTATCTGTACTCTTGGTGTTATTTATATCCATTATATCTATGTGGTAGAAATACTATAAAATAATGCATATCTCCTTCCAGCCTCAAATTCAGTGACATCATGTTGATAGCTTGAAATCAGCCATGATGTGTATTCATACCACAGAAACCAACAAATGCTACAAATCAGGGCTTTGTTTACTGTTCTGTTGATTGTCGAGACTGGAGGTTGGCAAACATTTTCTATAGAAGGTCAGAGAGTAAATATTTTAGGTTTTGAAGACCATATAGTCTCACTCACAACTACTCAATGCTACTGTTGTAGTAAAAAAGCAGCCACAGACAATATATAAATGAATGACGTGGCTATGTATCAAGAAAACTTTATTTACAAAAAGAGGTGGCAGCCATATTTGGCACACAGACTGTAGTTTGTTGACCTGAGATATAGATTTAACAAAGTGTTGGAGAAAATTTTAGCACACATCAAATTTAAAAGCATGCTGTAATATAATGCAGCCATTACATCATGAAGAGCACAAAAAAGTTGAGGAAATGTTATTCCAGTTTTCTAAAACTATTTTCCAATTCAGCAAATAAGTCTCTCCTTTCATTGATGAGCCTGTGAAGTTCGAACACATATAATAGTGGTTTCACTTTCATCTTACTTGTTGACGTAAACAAAAATATCAATAAACATTTACATCAGAACTACTTGTTAAAAAAAAAATGTTTCTGAAATAATCAATGCTCCAGGCCTCTGCTGTTCTGCCCTCTGGTGTGTGTGGCTTACTACTTAGGCCTGATATGAAATGACTACAGCACTTCTGGGCCACATACAGGCTCACAGCAACACCCAGAGGAAGATGAGGGAGCTCTCCCAGAAGAGGAGGGATGCACTTTTCCCATAATCTCTAGAAAATCATTCTTTGACTCTTATTGGCACAAATGGGGTCCTATGACAATTCCTGAACTGATCCCTGGTTATAGGCCCACCCCTGGAGTTTGGGTAGGATCGGCTTATCCACAGACATGTGGACTGAGTCAGACAGGGTTGGATACCTGCATGAAAGGGAAGAGGGGGTTACAGATGATGAAAAGGCCACTGAAGACATTTGCTATTATTTATTTTTCATTTAGCTTTTCTACTACTCCCTGGTACAATGTATTTCAACCTTGGTTGACCATTAAAATAACCAGGGAAGCCTTTTTTAGTACAAATACCAGGACCCCATACCTAGAAATTGTGAGTGAATGAGACTTGTGTGGATCTGGAGAATCCAGAGTTCTAAATACTTGTCCAGTACAGCTAGGCTGAACATCACAATCCGGCAAGAACCAGGCCCAAGTCTACCAAGGGCTTATTTCTGAAAATGTTTCTTGACATACATACATGAATCTCCCCCTGGGAATGTATCACAGCTACTCTGCATCTCTTCCTCCAAGCAAAGACTACATGAAATTTTCTGGTTGTTAACTTTGGACACTTTTTAAAAGCCATTTTGCTTAACTATTTCCCCTACTCAAAAGGAAGACTGGGGCCGGCCCGGTGGCGCACTGGATAAGTGCCGCTCCCGCCCGAGGGTTCAGATCCCACATACAGACCGGTTCCTGCTCACTGGCTGAGCGAGGTGTGGGAGCAACACCGAGGGTTGCAATCCCGTTGCCGGTCCCCGGTCCGGTACGGGGGCAACACTGAGGGTTGCGATCCGTTGCTGGACACGGAAAAAGACAAAAAAAAAAAAAAGGAAGACTGCAGGAAGCCAGGTATATTCAGCCGGCTTCTGGGCAGCAGCCTAAGAGGGTTTCCCCACAAATGGAATGGAGTATAAAGTTCAAGAAGGATAAACTATCTACCCACTTCTCCACAGGGGTTTTGGCATTTAGTAGTTTTGTCAGCTTTTAGTTCCCGGACAAGACATGTCCATATTAAAATTTAGGTACACACCCACAAATGCATAAAACACGGATAAATCTGCTGGTTTTAGCCCCAGTCCTGCTTTGAGCAATGAGCCTTTACCTATATCACTTCCCTCATTTCACTGATGGAGAAACTAAATTTGGTTTTCAGTGTAAATGTCCCTTCTCCCAGGAAAGAGTCCCAGTTCCCTTAAGTTAATGGCGTTGTTCTGTAGCCCATCACCCTCTCTGCTTGCTCATCAGACCCCATTTCACACTCTCTTATGACATCCTGCCATCACCCACTAGACTCAGATGTCCGAGGAACAGGGATTCTACTCTCTTGTCCATCACTGTATTCCCAGTGCTGGCACTATACCACATTTCAGGGGATTGGAGTAGCTGTTCTTCTGTTTTCATCAAGTGACTGTCATCATGTGCACTTATGGAGTCAAGTATCCTAATTTTTCTTTTACAAAAACACATTCCACTTTAAGGAACATCATAGGAACATGAACTCTTTCAAATCCATGTCACTGTCATCCTGTATAATAACATCTTCAGAATCAACTTAGAAGTTTGGACCAGGTCCACTAATTTAAAAAAAAAAATCCTAACAGATAACTAAGACTTTAGAATGTAGCCCAGATTGTGTCAGAAAGAAATTCCAAGGTTTTTATTCTTGGGGGAAAAAAAATGATATGTGAAGGGAAGTCAGTCATAAAGAGATCACAAGCCTCAGAGGCGACTGAAGGGGAGCATGCTGGCTGGGCTGCGGGAGAAGTTGTAGATAATTACATGCCATTTTGGCTGAGATTTACACACTTACCGGTTTGGGAGTGCTTGGGGAAAAGTTAGCAGTCTTTTATTACTAAAAAAATAAAATTATAAGATGTGAGCCAACAGCACAAGGTACTGATCTCAAAAACCCAGAAACCTTCCTGATGTTTTTCGTCAGGACTGTTGTAGAAGATGTGTAATGAAACATATATCTTCAGAATCTCATACTTTTTCTAATGTGCTCATTTTTTCTCAAGCCAAGCAAATATATGTTTAAGCCATCACTTTAAAGGAAAGTATCTTCTTGTTAAATATAAACATACATATATATATATATTCTTTCCCAGCTTCCACATCAACTTTCTATGACCTTGAATACATGAATGTTTGGCTGCTGTTTTCTCTTTTTCTTTTTGAAAAACAACTAGTTTTTAGGCACTAACGGTCTAAGGATTTTCCTTAAGTGAATTGTGTGTTTAAAAAGCATTCCCCCTTTCAAATGAAAATATAGAGGTGAAAAGAATCTGCCAAGTCTCTTTCAAAGATTTCTATAGAATTTTCTTTTTCTCGCCTGCTCCATTTTGTGAATTCATGTATTACTACCGATACCTCCATCCATCTTTCAAAAATGAAGATCTGGTAAATTTGCTCCTCTCCTAGGTGTTTGGTAAAACTCAGAGAGAAGGCTAAACTGTTTCACAAGCCATCTTTCTGGGCTCTGCACTCTCCCACAGGCAGGATGGAAGTGCACTTTGTATTTCCCCACTTCCTCCTCCCCATCTCACTAGTTGATTTTCCTATTCACCCTTCTGGTAGCAGAGGAGGAAAAGAAGGCTAGTTTCCACAGGTACAATGTGCGGCTGGAAAGAAGAACAGTGTCAGCAAAGCAGAATCCCCTTGAGTGACAGGGAAGTAGGCAACTGAGAAATGTTGCTAGAAAGAGTCACTTTAGAACAAAAAATAAATTCAAGCACTTAGACAACCAGGAGACCAGCTGATGGGTTGTGGGCCAAGATGAATGAAGACCTGAAGAATTAGGAGACAGCAGTACACCACATGCTGCTGGCCTCAACCTCAATGGTCAACATCAGCATGATGAACCAGTTTTAGTACCAGTTCGTTATCAGCGCTGACACTACAAGTCCTTGTTTAAGGCAAAAGACTGAGGTTTCCTGCCAAGCCTGGGGATTGTGCACACAGGAACAGCACATCAGGTCTCAGCTGCCGGATAGATATCAGTATAGTAGGCTAACATGTTTAGGAATTCACTGAGGTGTCTCCTCTAACCCCTGTTTAAAAAATAAACAAAAACCTTTAAACAAATTAATTAAGAGAATATATCAAAAGTTTACTAAATCTTGCTTCAAGAGAAAAGGACTATAGCAAACCAATTCAAAGATTCAGTAGGGTATTTTATAGGAAAAGAGAATGCTAAATCAGTATTTCTCAACCTCAGCACTATTGACATTCTGAACCTGATAATTCTCTATTGTGGGAGGCTGTCCTGTGAGCTGCAGGATGTTTAGCAGCATCCCTGGTCTGTATACACTAGATGCCAGTAGCAACCCCCCACCCAAAGCCAAACCCCCAGACATTGCCAAATATTTTCTGGGGAACAAAATTGCCTCTGATTGAGAAACTCAGGGTTAGGTTATCATTGGTAGACTCAAATAAAAAAGAAAACAATGGTTCGTTAAATGTTATTAAATTCTTGACAGATATTAGCTGGGTAGGTGTGTGAATGGACTCCCAGAACAAGTTTTAATCCCATTAAAGTTCCTCAGGAAACTGCTCAAACATTTTACCAGGAATGCTGTTTTCCCCCCTTAAAGAGATGGTGAATTACATCACACAAAGGTTGTATCCCAGATCAGGTTTGGGGCAATTTTCTTTCAGAACTTCCACGGGCACACTTCTTTGTATTCATTATCCTCTCCCCAAGCATTCACACAATAACAATGACAGCTTTTCATATGTGCTCCTGTTGAGCGAAGGGAGATACAGCATAACAAAAATAAGATCGACAAGTTTCTGAGTATTAGTATTAAATGCCTAGCAGGAGCAATCATGGGAAGTTAAAGCATAAAAGCCAGATCTTCTATTGCAAGAAACAGGCCTTTTGAAATGCAAGCATGTGTTGAGCTCCAAGTTTGAGAATCTAGAGCACTGTGGGTAGAAAAAGTTGCAAGATACAGTATTCCCAGCAAAAAACTAACAAACATACAGAAAATACTCAGATTATAGAAATAGAGTTAGAAACAGGGGGCTATTTTTGAAAGGGATCTATCCCTGACCTCAAACAGAGTTAAAACAGACATGGGAGAGGGAACAGCCCATCAGGAGAAACACCCAGATCCCAAGAGAAATAAGGGCGGATTAAAACAGGCAAAGGGCCCTGTAGGGCTACAAAATGACCCAGCAGTAAAGAGTTAGAGGACTGACTACCCACACCAACTTTTGAACGAGAGTTACAGCTAGACCTTGGAGGAACCTACACCCCCACCAGGAGCCCGGGTCAGCTGAGTCAGCAGGATAAGACCTCTGTCCACAGGCCATGCTGAAAAATGAGTGAGTTACAGAAGTGGTGGACACCCCAACAGTGGATACAGCAAAAACAGAATGGGGAGAAGGGAAAAAGTGGAGCAGTGGAGAAGACAGATCTCAGGAAGTACAAGGTCATAATTTTTTAAATACTTTGTGATAACAAAAAAGAGCCCTAGAGTCATGAAGCTAAGCAAACTATACTGACTCCTCATCTTCCCCTCCTGGGGAGTTCAGGAAAACATATCTCACTTAAACACTAGCAATAGAAAAGGACTGCAATTGAATTCTATTTAAAGTTATTATAAGCAGAAAGTGAATAAAGAGTAGAACAATATCACCACAAACAACAAAGGTATCCGGAAATTCATGTACAAATATAATTATATGATATTTAAAAGCAAGCTAAACTAATTTAAGAAAATTATAGAAGTTATAAAAGTACAGCATGCATCATAATTTTACAAGCTCAGAAATGAGATGATTGGGCAAAGGAGAGCTGACAGAGTGGAAAAATTAGAACTAATAATAAGTCATGTCAGGAATTAGGACAAACTAGAAGGAGCACAAGAGCAAATAATTATGCCATAAAAGAAATAGGAGAAGAAAATTTTAAAACCACAAGGAAACAAAAAACAAAAATTAAAAGGATCTGAGAGAAAGTGATAGACATAGAAGACAGGCAAAAAAGACTCAGCATATATATAACAGGAGCCACCGAAAGGTCTGCAATTCAATAAAACCCCTTAAAATAAAAGAAAACTTGAAGTTGCATTTTTAAACAGCTTTTTGTCTGCCTGGAAAATTAAACCAGGCAGCTATACATAAAAACTTTGTGTAGTAAAACTATCAAGCATTTGAAAAAGAAAAGGGGGTGAGGAGTTGCAAGCAAACAAACCAAGACACTGATAAGAGTGAATAAAATCAGATTGACATTATACTTTATGACAGCAATGTTTTATGCCAGAAGACAATTGAATAACTTATCTAAGTAGCTCAAGAAAAGAAAATATGAGCCAAGTATTTTTTTTTTTTAAAGATGACTGATAAGGGGATCTTAACCCTTGACTTGGTATTGTAAGCACCACACTCTCCCAAGTGAGCCACAGGCTGGCCCCAGCCAAGTATTTTATACCAAGTCAAACTGATCTATAAATGTAAAGGCCACAGGAAAACTGATATGAATATATAAGAATTGAATAAATACTGTTCCCATCAGCACTTCCTGAGAACTTTTCTAGAAAATGAGCTTTTCTAGGATCTGGAGAGACATTTGCTAAATGAATGTTGTTAAGCATTGAATATTTACTCGTAGAACTTATTATTGTTTAATTTTTATTTGATGATTTTATAAATTGCTACTGACTAAATTCTTTTATTTACAGTAGTTTTCCCATTGATTATTTTGGGCTGCACAGATAAATAATCATGTCATCTGCAAATAGATATAGCTTTGCTTCTTTATTCCAATTCTTATACCTCTAGTTACTTTGTCTTATCTAAATTCATTGTCTATTAACTCCAATGTGTAGAGATGCCTTGCTTCTCATTTTAGCAGGAAGTCCTCTAATGCTTGCCCAGTGAGTAAAACTGGCTTTAGGCTGGGATATATATGCATTTTATATTGTTCAGGAAATATCCACCATTTTTTATCTTATTGAACTAGTGTTGAATTTCATCAAATTATTTTTCTGCACCTGTGGAGATGATAATATAGTTTTTCTCCTTATTTCTATCAAAATGATAGATTATACTAGCTGATTTTCTAATGTTGAGCCTTTGCATTACAGAAAAACAACTCATTTGTTCATAATGTATTATTTTATTAATGGATTGTTGGATTGTTTTGCTAATATTTTATTTAGAATATTTTAATCAATGGCCATAATTAGTGCTATGGTCTGAATGTGTCTCCCCAAATTCACATGTTGAGACCTAACTCCAAGATGATGGCATTAAGAGATGGGTCCTTTGGAAGATGATTAGGTCATGAGGGTGGATACTTATGAGGCTTAAGGTTGCCTGCTTGCCCCTTCTGCCACGCGAGGACACAGCAACAAGGTACCATCTATGAAGAACAGGCCCTTACCAAACACTAAATCTGTGGTGCCTTGATCTTGGACTTCCCAGCCTCCAGAATTGTAAGCAATAAATCCTGTTGTTTATATATTACCCAGTCTAAGGTATATGTTTTGTTATAGCAGCCCAAACAGACTAAGACAATGAAATTGACCTATAGTTTGATTTTTTGGAGAAAATCTTGTCAGATTTGGGGGTCAATTTACTTCATAGAAAGAATTTGCAAGTTTTTTTTTAAACCATGTTTTGCACAAGTTAACATACTATTAGGATTAAGTGATCTTTAAAATTTTGGTAAATTCTTATGTGAAACCACCTGGGCCTCATAGTGGAACACTCTTTTGTTTTTCTATTTTTTCTCTGTTAATTGGACTACACTTTCCATATCGACTGGTAAATTGTATCACACCATAAAATTACCCATTTCAGATTTATTTGCAGAGAGTTATGCAAAGCAGCCTCAAGGATTTTAGTGTTTTCTCTCTTCTGAACTTTCTTATTTCTAATTTGTGTATTTGAGCTTTCCATATTATTTCTTCATTACTTTGGCCAGTGTTTTGTCTCTTCTGTTGATTTTTCTTAAAGAACCAGATTTTGGACTTGTATTACATTTTCATTTTGTTTTTTAATTACTATTTTGTTTTTATCTTGATTAATTATTTCCTTCTTTCGTTTCCTTTGTAATTCTCTAGATTTTTGTGTAAGGTGTATAATTCATTTACTTTCATTGTATTGACATAGCTATTTAATGCACTCTGTACTCCTGTCCTTAAATATTAATAGCAATGGGACCACAATCTGATGCTCTAATCTGATATAGAAACTAAGAATATTACAGACACACTGATTGAATGAATACTGTTACAGTCATACCATTATGCAGCCATGAAAATAAACAAGTTAAATCTATACAGATTGCCTGACAGAAATTTCTCTGAAGACTCATTTAGCAAGAAAAGCAAGATGCATAAAAGACTATAAAATTTTTTCTACAATAACAACAAGCCTCTAAATACATACTTGAATATGACTATATGTCCAAGGGAAAGAACTGGGAGGATAAATACATTAGTTATTTGGAGGAGGAGGTAGAGCAGGTGAAGATAAAAATACATACAAAAAAGTTTTTAAAATATGACCAATAAAAATAATGATATGATCACATTTAAAGTAAATTTTAAATGTGTGAAACCAAATAAAAGGGAAACACAAAAGGATGATCACTAAAATATTAAACAGTGCTATTTCAAAATAATGGGATTTCAGATGTTTTTAACTTTCTTTATACTTGTATTTATAAAGATTTATACCTGTATTTACACTTGTATTTATACAAATATAAAGGACAATGAAAAATTTTATGATATGGGGAAAGTCTCTCACAGTTACACTCATTCTAATTGGTCCTTATTTCCTCCAATATAAATTTATGTATTTTCTATTATCACTATCTCATTTTTCAAACAGATTAGAAATCTCTCAAAGAGAAGCTGATTTTCTGAGTTGGGAGCTTATAGTTTTGCAGAAAGTGGTAAGGGTAACAGTTTTTGCTTTCTTTCAGCAAAACCATGAAGATTTAGGAGGTGATTTAATGATGATTTTTAAAATGAATATTGTATAAGAATGAGTAATCCCTCTATTAATTTAAAAGGATGTTTAGAAATGTATTAAAGTTGCATGAAAACTGTAATCCCACAATTTTACAACAGTATGATAAGCTTACAAAGGATTCAGAGAAGCATCTAAAAGATAAAAGACCTGAAAAATAAAATTTATGGGTCAAATTTAAAGGAAAGTATTGTTCAGCAAAATAGTTGAGAAATGGAATAACCATTTTCACATCTATAAAAGCCTCTTATACAGAAGAGGCCAGCTGGTTCCAATCTTCATTAATGATGTAACCAGAAAGGGGTGTTCGGGGGGTGAGGAGGAAATCACAGCAGATGAGACATGGACGAACTACAAAGACCCTGGTGGCAAGATTTGTCAAACACGGGATGAGTTACAAAGAGGGGTTGTGGGATTACCTCTTCCCTCTCCTAAGGGGCACTTTCCTCATCTGTCTGGAATGGTTTAAATGCAATCTAGCCTCTACAGGGGTGAACGCTTGCATGACTTACAGGCTTTCCTCGTGCTGTATGTCTAAGACAAATTTGGACAAGGGTAAATTTAAAACTAAAACAATTACATTTCCTTCCATCACTCTCCACCCCAGTGTCCAATAATGGGGTATTTACTGTAAAAGTTTATGAGGCAGCATGGCAAAAATTGGCTCCAGCAGGCAATTTAACAAAGAAAATGGACTGTGGAACAGCATAAACCTGGCTCCACTACACACGGATTTCAACAAAGAAATTTCATTGTGTCCTGTAAACCTAATGAAAATGTTTTTGCTGGTTGCCTAAACAATTTTTTCTACTTTGGACCATTCTGTTGATATAGAATTTTAAAAGTGACTGTAAAGCAGCCCTTCTGCAAGACAACTATGTCTTATTTTGCAACCAAATTTCATACATAGCTGTTTGCTTTTATCATTTGGATTCTGAATAAGCATTAAATCAACACTTGTCATAAAGTAACAATGAAGAAGAGATCAAGGATTATCCCATAGCAATGTAAGATAAGGATCAAGGATTCTTCACGAAGCAATGTGGAGAAACCCATAAAAGTCAGGCTGAGAAGTTGGTGAAGAGACCTAAAATGTCCTGGGAAAGCCAGTGCATACGGGTCCCAATTCTTTAAAATTTTTAATTGTAAGAAACAAAGCAAAACACACACACACACACACCGCATAAAATTTACCATATTAACCACTTTTAAGTATACAGTTCAGTAATATTATGTATATTCACAGTGTTGTACAACAGATCTCCAGAACTTTGTCATTTTGCAAAATCAAAACTCTATGTTTATTAAATTCCTCCTCATTTCCCCTCCCCCCAGCCCTGGCAACCACCATTTTACTTACTTTCTTTCTTTTTCTTTTCTTCCCCCCCCCCCCCCCCCCCTGTTTTTTTTTTTTTTTTTCTCTCCTTTCCCT